>NC_056040.1:33305351-33325351 GCF_004379255.2 Salvia splendens
TATTCTACTATGTGTAACTAAATTCATAGGATTCTAGGGGTGTGTTAGTAGCAACTTTGGTTATACAATTTCGTTTTCTATTTAATATCCGTTTTGTTTTTACTTTGTTTCTTCCCTAAGTAATTCTCATGCTTCATAATTGAGTGACACAATTATGTATGATTAAATATAACTTGCTTCATAACTGTGACAGAGTTCTAGCGAGTTAGATTCACTTAATAGACACTACAGTTAGCTTCCTTTAAAGCGGCACTGTTAATTGAGAGTGAGGACTTTTCAAGGGTCTTAGGAGCTTTTTGGAGTTACGTGTTAGGATTGACAACCATAATGTTAGTAATCAACGTTTGTATCGCATGAGCATAAGCTTGGTGACTCGTCCTTTCAAAGTATAAACTGTGCTAGGGTGTTGTAGTTTGGAATTTGTATAACCATAAAAGTGAAAGCACATCCCTGGGATTCCCTTATCTCTATATTTTATCTCCGTGATTTATTTGCATTTAGTTGTTCATTGCCATCAATATTTTCTGTTTTCAAAAAGTTTTCAAAACCTTTAGTTTCTCCAGATAGTAATTGAGTTCTAGTAGAAGATAGACACTTTGTGTACGTCTTCCCCGTGTTCGATATCCGGTACTGATCTTTGGCTATACTATTTCTATTATGTATACTTGCAGGTATTTATAGTGCTAAAAAAAAGTGCATCAAGTTTTTGGCGCCGTTGCCGGGGAAGACAATTCACTTTGGAGTGATATCTTCAAACGGACAATTTTACTACTTTGGATTTTAATTGCTTTCAGTTTTAAATTTTTAAGTTTTAATTTATTTTTGTTTTCGAGTCTTGCAGGTTCTGTATGCGAACGCGTTCTGGGAAGTACATCTTAGAACCGCTTGATTTAGAACTTGAAAGAACTCGTAGAAAAATAAGAAGTGAAAAAGGATCAGGAACAATGGGTGACAGAACAGACATCGAGAAGTTGCAGGAGATGGTGAAGCTACTGATGGATGAGAGAGATACGGAAAGAGCAGCCCATGAGGCTTTGGAAAAGAAGAACAGAGATACACTACCTGTGATGAACATGTTCAATCATGGGAATATGGTTACTTTTCCTGACGGTCCTCGTATTGATGCTAATAATTTTGAGTTGCGCATGCCCTTTATCCAAAGGGTCGAGCAAACTCCTTTTGCAGGAAGGGCCACTGAGGATGCTAACCGCCATCTCTCCAAATTCGTGGAAATTGCAAACACTCTCAAATTAAATGAGGTCGACGACGATGCTATAAGGGTAAGACTCTTTCCCTTTTCATTGATTGATTCTGCTAAAGAGTGGTTTGAGTGTATGCCACCAGAAAAGGTCTCCACATGGAAGGACATCGTAGCTGCCTTCCTCGATAAATACTACCCGCCAGGCACAATTTTGAAGCTCAAGAGTGAGATCTTCCAATTCATTCAAGGCCATGACGAGCCCCTCTATGAGGCCTTTGCTCGTTTCAAAGCTCTCCTGCGAAAATGCCTAAACCATGGTTTCACCATAGACCATCAGGTAGGAATCCTTTATAATGGATTTAATGAAAAGCTATGTGCTATGCTTGACTCAGGGGCAAATGGAGGATTTCTAAGGAAGACGGGAGAGGATGCCATGGCGGTGATCGAGGAGTTCGCCACCAACAGTCGGGGGTGGTCGAAAGAAAGGCATGCCACAAGGAGAGTTGCAGCTATAGAAGAGGCCGAGGAGAATTCCTTTGCTAAGGAGCTAGCGGAGCTCAGAGTTAGGGTTGACCAGATGGACATCTCGAGGAAAGAGGACCCAATTCCATCAACTTCCATAGTGGTGGTCACAAAACCCGAAACTCCCGTCTCAACTGTGGAAGAGATCAACTACGTGCAAGGAGGCGGTCCCAATAGAAACTACAATAATAATTATCGCCCTAAACAGGGGGGCGGTAATTTCAATAATTATGGTGGAAACCGCCCGCACCCTAATCTCTCTTATTCTAACAATAATTACTTGCAACCCCCTGCAGGATTTAATGTTAGCAAGGGAGGAGTAGTTGAACCGATCAAGAAGGAAGAGAAGTATGACCAAGGAATCACGAAGATTTTGGAAGTAATTACACAAGACAGAAAGATTAATGACACCAAGATCGGAGTGGTGGAGGCTAGGATAAACAACCTCGAGCAAGGAATGAACACAATTTCTACTGCCATTGCAAACATGAACACTCAAATGGAGTAAATCCAAACGAAGTTAGAGGAAGATCGAGCAAAGGCAGCCGCACGAGTTGATGACATCAACAAGAAGTGGGTGGCGAAGCAGAAATCTGGGGACTGCCCAGTCGCTGGCGGACCGCCGCATACCCTGCAGCAGGCCGCCACTGACCCACCGATTACAATCTTCCAGACCGCCGGAGGACCGCCGCATACCCCGCAGTGGGCCGCCGCTGACAAGGCAGAATCATCCCTCAAGCAGGGACTCGTGCGGAATAACGGGATTGCGCTACCTTTCCAACCAAAGAGGAAGTTTAAGCTCGAAGAGCAATTCAAGTATTTCTTGAACATGTTTTGCAAAGTTCATACTAATATTCCTTTGGTCGAATCGCTGCAGGAAATTCCCAAATATGCAAAGCTTTTAAGGGAGGCAGTGATGAGGAAGAAAAAGCCAACCAAAGCCGACCTTAAGCTACCACATCATTATAGCGAGATCATCCAAAAGGATAGGGCAGTAAAGCAAAGAGACCCGGGCCAGTTCATCATTAGGTGCCGGATTGGAGAAGGGAAAGTTGACAAGGCACTGTGCGATTTAGGATCATCCATCAATCTCATGCCATTGAAGTACTATGAAAAGCTCAACATTGGGCCACTCAAAACTTCAGACGTGACACTAAGGTTGGCCGATAATTCGTCCATAAAAACTGTAGTTAAAGTCGATGATTTTATTTTCCCTGCCGACTTTATTGTGCTTGATATGAAAGTAGACAAGAATGTCCCTCTAATTTTAGGCAGAGATTTTCTAGCCACATGCAAAGCTTTGATTAATGTAGGTCGTGGGGAGATCACAATCAGTGACAACTATAGTCGCTCCACCTATAAGATCGAGAGCGAGATGCACAAATTTGAGGAGGCAAGGCAGGCAAAGAAGGAACAACAGTGCAGGGCAGTCATGGTCACCGATTTGACCAAGCCCCAAGATCCCTTTGAAGTGGAGGATCCTTCTACCTCCATGATTTACATTGTTAAAGAGGTAAGACATTCTTCTAAAAAGGACGATTCTAACTCTTCTACGTCTGGTCCACAGAAGAAGAAGCAAAAGAGGAAGAAAGCACCCAAAGAAGACCCCGAAATATATGTTGTCAAAACCAATAAGGGAAAATACAAGTGGTGGAAAAAGCTAGGGACCAAGTTGCTCCCCATGCCAATTTTCAACACTCGGGTCTTTGATCCGCCCAATTAGTGGGCCAGTTCAAGTCGAGCTAACGACTAAAAACAAAAGCGCTCATTGGGAGACAACCCAATTTCTTTATTTTTTGTTTTTTTTTAAAGTTATTTTCGTTGTTTTAAAAAAAAAATTAATTACGGGTGGAGGTCGCCGCATTTAAGCACGACGGTCGCCACACGTGTGTCCACATGTGCAAGATAGGTCGGGCCTAGGGCAGGCATAGGGCGGGCCGGAGTGACCGCTGAGCGGGCTGCGGCGGCCTGCCAGGATTCGCTGTTTACGAAGGCCCGTGTGGCGGCCCGCCACGCATTACGCGGCGGTCGCCACACGCAGTCCAGAGAAGGGAATTGCCAATATAAGGTATGTTTTATCATTCTTTTCCTATTCCTTATCAAATTCCTTCCTTGCACAAAACCCCCACATTTAAAAATCACCAAATTCACACACCCACACTATCATTCTCTCAATTCTCTCCAAGTTTAGAGTTCTTCTTCTTCAAATTCTCTCCACCAAAAGGTATGAATCCTAACTAAATTTCTGAGCTTAGCTTTAATTCTTTCCTGGATTTTGCTATGTTTTGGTTGATTTGTTCGGTAGAAACTCTTAATTCATGATGGGGGATGATTATGTGTGTGTAGTTTTGGAATTCCATGGTTTAAATCTTTCTAGGATAGTGAATTGTTGATTTGTGAATAATGATTCTCTCTTGTTCTTAAATGTTCAAATGTTGCAATCATGTTCATAGCATTATGAGGCTATTATTACTTCCATGAATTGCAATACTTGTTAATTTTAGAGATTGTTGGTTTATATTGATTTATGGTTGATACGTCTCTGCATGGGGGATGAATTCACGTTGGGGGATAGATTGAAGTGTCCTATTGTTGTTGATTAAGCTTTACATGTTAACATGCTACAATTTAGGATGCTATTTTACACAAACTTGCACATGATTTCTTATCTCTTGATTTTTACTTGGTTGAGTGCAAGTTGGGGGAACCTTTGATCTCCTATTTGTTGGTGCTCTTTTAAGAGTGTGAATTTTATTTTGTAGGATAATGGGATCAAAAGGGAAACCCGAGAATGCAAAGAATTATGGCATTAGCCTTGCCACGGAAGAGCAAAAGGCCATGTGGAAGCGAGTGTCGGCTAGAGAGACAGCACCATCTAGATATCCCCACGATTTCCCTCTCCAAACCTTGGGGATCATGGAGGATTTTTGGAAGTTGTGCGACGTGGGCGATGGGAATGGCCTCATCTACATGTTCCAAAGGAAGTGGCCATCGTTTAGGAAGTATACTCTCGAGTTCCTCAGCTCGCTCAAGGTCACCAAGGATCGCCGCCACAATATTCCACTTAGCATCGATTTTCGCCTTGGGAACCGTTGGCATTCGCTCACCATGGAGGAGCTTAGTGGAATTTTCCATTTCTTCGATCCCAACCCCGACGTGGACAATGAGTATGATTTTTCAGAGGTTTGGGGAGCGATTACGAATGAGCAAGAGCACGCCGCGGGCTATGCCAAGTCTTCATCAATTCGCAACCCCGTCTTGAGGTACCTCCATCGTGCAATGACCCAACTTATGTTTGCTCGGGTCGATGGGGGAAGTGTCTCCCAAACGGAGCTCAATGTGATGTGGTGCCTACTCAACAAGAAGGGAATCGAATATGGAACCTTTTTTACCTACTATGTGGATAGGATCACGAAGAAAGACGGGGGCGTCATTTGTTGTGGGGGATTGATTACGGCGATTGCCGAACATTTGGAAATTTCTTTTGCCGGTTTGACGGAAGATGGCGGAGAAAGGTTTATTACCTATGAGGTACTCTTTTCGGTAGGGCTTTTGAAGACCGATTATTTGGGTCAAGGCTATTTTATGCAAGTGGCGGGAGATCACTTTCCCGTTCTGATCCCGCAATTGACCAAGGTCGATGTTTGGGCGAACCAAGTCAATTGGAAGCTCAACACACCCGCCCAGCGACGAGCTATCGAGGCTAACCCCGTCAATGGGGAGTTTAGAAAGAGGAACATTCCCGCTCGCATTCCTCAATTTGAGCCCAAGGATGATTCCGCTTTCGATGCCATTGACAACTATGAAGATGGAGCGGAGCATTCACAAACTCAAGAGAGTGGAGCACCGCCACCACCGCCGCCCCAACCCCGACAACAAGAAGAAGAAGAAGAAGAAGAAGAAAAGGAAGTGGAAGGGCATCGCCGCCGGACGAGAGCGAACCGCCGCCGCGGGAGGCTAAATCCCGGAGAGGAGTTTCATGCCAACACCTCCACCCAATTAGGGGATATTTTCTCCTATATGAAAAACATGTCCAACACTTGGGACAACCGTTGGGCGGAGCAACAAACGGAAAACGCCTACAACCGCCAAGGGTGGACGGCTCAAGGCGATTGGCGCACGGCGGAGCAACAATTTTGGGAGCAACAACGCTTGGAAGACGTTCATTGACGTCAACAATATGAAGAGCTCCAAAGGATGGCCGCCGAAGCTCGAGAGGAACGAGAGACGATGAGCAGCGACATTACGTACCTCGTTGGAGCTTTCGAAGATCTTAGCGCCTGCTTCCCTCTACTTCCTCAAGATTGATGAAGTCAAGCTCAATGACTTTAAATGAGCATTTATATCATGTTTTTGGATACTTTGAGACAATTTATTTTTATGTTTTTGACAATTTTTGCTTTAGTTTCAAGTATTTTTGGTTTTAGTTTAATTTTGTGCTTTGAAAATTTTTTCGCAGGTTCTGACCCTTACGTGGCGACCGCCGCATGTGTTGCGGCGGTCCGCCACCTGAATGCTGGAAAGCATATTTGACGTGCGGCGATCGTCGGACAGGCCGCGGCGGACTGCCACCTGGGCACAGTTTCCAGCACGATTTTTCGATATTTTTCAAATTTTCGCCCCGTTCAACCTCTACGCGAAATTTTTCAAGATACGCTTTTTTTCCAGTAGTTTTCTCACGTTCCTACCGACTCTACAAACTTATTTTACACTTTGTTGTAAATAAGTTTGGGGAGATGAAGTGGTGGACCGTGAGTTTAGGTTTTTAGTTTTAGGGTTTTTAGTTATTTTTGTTTTATTTTTTCAAAACCCCGTAGGAGATTTTTGTGTTCTAAAATGTTTCTTGAATCCATGTTATGAACATTACATGAAGAACTTAGAAACACGCATGCTTAGGGACACATTAGACAGAGTTGCCAATGATATTTTATTCCATCCATGTTTAAGTATGGCTTGACGTTTTGATATGATGGTTTGGTAAAAAGGTGCATAATTAGTGAATTGCTTGTTCACCTTGAATCATGCTTATACCTTGTGAGATTTGAGCCTTAAATTCTTTCTTGTGTGATTTATCTGCATTCATTTATATGTTTCTAGAACTTGCTCCCAGTCTGCCTAAGTTTACATAGTGTTTAAGTTGATTTAGGAGGATGATTGGCCATCTTTTCTTAGCTACTTTTATTTCCAAATTTTTGACCCTCTCAAAATTTCAAAATTTTTCCCTTGGAGCCAATTTTGAGCCTTTAAGCCTTCTTCTTTGGAAGCCAACATAATGGGGACAATTCCTTGGGTTAGTTAGTTTTTGCTATCTTATTTTGTAAAGGAATTGGAGAGATAAGGAGGAAAGTATAAAAAGTAGTGTGTTTAAATGTAGAAAAGTACAAGTTGAGAAATAGTGAAAAATTCCAAGTATGTGCTTAACTTTAGAAAGGATGCGTATGAAGAAGAAAGAAAGGTTGAAAAAAAGAAAATCAAAGGTGTGGAAAGTGACTGGAAGAAAAAAAAATAAAGTGTTAGAAGTGTCTTGGGATTTTTAGAAAAGTGGAGTCATCTTAACTCTACTTGGGATATTTTTATGTTTAAGTCATTTTTTAGCCAAATATTCCTCACCTACCAAAGAGCCTACATTACAACCGAAAATAAAGACCTTTCGGACTTTTGATGCTTAATCACATTGAGTAGAAGAGGGATTAGACTTTGAGCAAGCCTATGGTAAAACTTTGCATGATGCATGATTTGAGTGCTATAAACTTTACCTTTATACACTTCCCATCTTTGGAAGTTTGCCACATGTGCGTGCTTGAAATCAAGGTGTTCCACGAGTTAGTAATGAAAGTGCACTAATAAGCCTTGCTTGATTTGATTGCGTTAATTCATGATTAATCTATTCTTTCATCTTTTGAGGCAATTATGACGTCTAGTCTTTGTGCATTCCGTGCGTCTATTCTTGTGTCTTTACTGTTTTGTTCGAGGACAAACAAAAATGTAAGTTTGGGGGAGTTGATACGCTCGGATTTTGCACTATTTTAAGGCCATTATTTGGTCCGTTTTTAATGTCAAAGTCACTCTACATGTCCATTATTTACATATTTTGTATATTTTGGTATTTTGACGTGTTTTGTGAGAAATGTGCATAATTGAGCCGAAAAAGGGAGTCAAAACGCTAAGTTTGGAAATCTGGAGTCAGACGGCGACCGGCGACCGCCGCGTATACGACCGGCGGTCAGAGCATTGTAGCGGTCCACCTCGGAAATTTACGCTTAGAGAAGAGTCTCGCCCGGCGACCGCCGGAAGACACATGGCGGTCCGCCACCGGAGGGTCAGACTCTCTGGACTCCAACGCGGCGACCGCCGGCCAAGGTGCGGCAGCCCGCCGGAAAAAGGCGGCGAATCCGATCAGCCCTAGATTTGCTCCAAGATTTACCATATTTTGAAGATTTGTTCCTTCTATGATGAGGAATGACTTTCCCCTATAAATAGGACCTCAAGCTTCATCAAATTAGACACATAGAGAGAGAGAGAGAGCTACTACTTGCAAAATAATTCATAGAGATTAAAAGTTAGAGTACTTATATTGTGCAAGGAGTTGGAGAAGGATTTCAATAACATCAAGAACGACAAGGATTTTACCTACGGGTTTTATTTGCTTTAGTTTTATGTTCAAACTGTTTTCCCTTCAATCTATGTTTTTAGATTATTCTACTATGTGTAACTAAATTCATAGGATTCTAGGGATGTGTTAGTAGCAACTTTGGTTATACAATTCCGTTTTCTATTTAATATCCGTTTTGTTTTTACTTTGGTTCTTCCCTAAGTAATTCTCATGCTTCATAATTGAGTGACACAATTATATATGATTAAATATAACTTGCTTCATAACTGTGACAGAGTTCTAGCGAGTTAGATTCACTTAGTAGACACTACAGTTAGCTTTCTTTAAAACGGCACTGTTAATTGAGAGTGAGGACTTTTCAAGGGTCTTAGGAGCTTTTTGGAGTTACGTGTTAGGATTGACAACCCTAATGTTAGTAATCAACGTTTGTATCGCATGAGCATAAGCTAGGTGACTCGTCCTTTCAAAGTATAAACTGTGCTATGGTGTTATAGTTTGGAATTTGTATAACCATAAAAGTGAAAGCACATCCATGGGATTCCCTTATCTCTATATTTTATCTCCGTGATTTATTTGCATTTAGTTGTTCATTGCCTTCAATATTTTTTGTTTTCAAAAAGTTTTCAAAACCTTTAGTTTCTCCAGATAGTAATTGAGTTCTAGTAGAAGATAGACACTTTGTGTACGTCTTCCCCGTGTTCGATATCCGGTACTGACCTTTGGCTATACTATTTCAATTCTGTATACTTGCAGGTATTTATAGTGCTAAAAAAAGTGCATCAAGTTTTTGGCGCCGTTGCCGGGGAAGACAATTCACTTTGGAGTGATATCTTCAAACGGACAATTTTACTACTTTGGATTTTAATTGCTTTCAGTTTTAAATTTTTAAGTTTTAATTTATTTTTGTTTTCGAGTCTTGCAGGTTCTGTATGCGAACGCGTTCTGGGAAGTACATCTTAGAACCGCTTGATTTAGAACTTGAAAGAACTCGTAGAAAAATAAGAAGTGAAAAAGGATCAGGAACAATGGGTGACAGAACAGACATCGAGAAGTTGTAGGAGATGGTGAAGCTACTGATGGATGAGAGAGATGCGGAAAGAGCAGCCCGTGAGGCTTTGGAAAAGAAGAACAGAGAGACACTACCTGTGATGAACATGTTCAATCATGGGAATATGGTTACTTTTCCTGACGGTCCTCGTATTGATGCTAATAATTTTGAGTTGCGCATGCCCCTTATCCAAAGGGTCGAGCAAACTCCTTTTGCAGGAAGGGCCACTGAAGATGCTAACCGCCATCTCTCCAAATTCGTGGAAATTGCAAACACTCTCAAATTAAATGAGGTCGACGACGATGCTATAAGGGTAAGACTCTTCCCCTTTTCATTGATTGATTCTGCTAAAGAGTGGTTTGAGTGTATGCCACCAGAAAAGGTCTCCACATGGAAGGACATTGTAGCTGCCTTCCTCGATAAATACTACCCGTCAGGCACAATTTTGAAGCTCAAGAGTGAGATCTTCCAATTCATTCAAGGCCATAACGAGCTCCTCTATGAGGCATTTGCTCGTTTCAAAGCTCTCCATCGAAAATGCCCAAACCATGGTTTCACCATAGACCATCAGGTAGGAATCCTTTATAATGGATTTAATGAAAAGATATGTGCTATGCTTGACTCAGGGGCAAATGGAGGATTTCTAAGGAAGACGGGAGAGGATGCCATGGCGGTGATCGAGGAGTTCGCCACCAACAGTCGGGGGTGGTCGAAAGAAAGGCATGCCACAAGGAGAGTTGCAGCTATAGAAGTGGCCGAGGAGAATTCCTTTGCTAAGGAGCTAGCGGAGCTCAGAGTTAGGGTTGACCAGATGGACATCTCGAGGAAAGAGGACCCAATTCCATCAACTTCCATAGTGGCGGTCACAAAACCCGAAATTCCCATCTCAACTGTGGAAGAGATCAACTACGTGCAATGAGGCGGTCCCAATAGAAACTACAATAATAATTATCGCCCTAAACAAGGGGGCGGTAATTTCAATAATTATGGTGGAAACCGCCCGCACCCTAATCTCTCTTATTCTAACAATAATTACTTGCAACCCCCTGCAGGATTTAATGTTAGCAAGGGAGGAGTAGTTGAACCGATCAAGAAGGAAGAGAAGTATGACCAAAGAATCACGAAGATTTTGGAAGTAATTACACAAGACAGAAAGATTAATGACACCAAGATCAGAGTGGTGGAGGCTAGGATAAACAACCTCTAGCAAGGAATGAACACAATTTCTACTGCCATTGCAAACATGAACACTCAAATGGAGCAAATCCAAACGAAGTTAGAGGAAGATCGAGCAAAGGCAGCCGCACCGATTTGACCAAGTCCCAAGATCCCTTTAAAGTGGAGGATCCTTCTACCTCCATGATTTACATTGTTAAAGAGGTAAGACATTCTTCTAAAAAGGACGATTCTAACTCTTCTACGTCTGGTCCACAGAAGAAGAAGCAAAAGAGGAAGAAAGCACCCAAAGAAGACCCCGAGATATATGTTGTCAAAACCAATAAGGGAAAATACAAGTGGTGGAAAAATCTAGGGACCAAGTTGCTCCCCATGCCAATTTTCAACACTCGGGTCTTTGATCCGCCCAATTAGTGGGCCACTTCAAGTCGAGCTAACGACTAAAAACAATAGCGCTCGTTGGGAGGCAACCCAATTTCTTTAATTTTTGTTTTTTTTTTAAGTTATTGTCGTTGTTTAAAAAAAAAAATTAATTACGGGTGGCAGTCACCGCATTTAAGCACGGCGGTCGCCACACGTGTGTCCACATGTGCAGGATAGGTCGGGCCTAGGGCAGGCTTAGGGCGGGCCGGAGTGACCGCTGAGCGGGCCATGGCGGCCTGCCAGGATTCACTGTTTACGAAGGCCCGTGTGGCGGCCCGCCACGCATTACGCGGCGGTCGCCACACGCAGTCCAGAGACGGGAATTGCCAATATAAGGTATGTTTTCTCATTCTTTTTCTATTCCTTATCAAATTCCTTCCTTGCACACAACCCCCACCTTTATAAATTACCAAATTCACACACCCACACTATCATTCTCTCAATTCTCTCCAAGTTTAGAGTTCTTCTTCTTCAAATTCTCTCCACCAAAAGGTATGAATCCTAACTAAATTTCTGAGCTTAGCTTTAATTCTTTCCTGGATTTTGCTATGTTTTGGTTGATTTGTTCGGTAGAAACTCTTAATTCATGATGGGGGATGATTATGTGTGTGTAGTTTTGTAATTCCATGGTTTAAATCTTTCTAGGGTAGTGAATTGTTGATTTGTGAATAATGATTCTCTCTTGTTCTTAAGTGTTCAAATGTTGCAATCATGTTCATAGCATTATGAGGCTATTATTACTTCCATGAATTGCAATACTTGTTAATTTTAGAGATTGTTGGTTTATATTGATTTATGGTTGATACGTCTCTGCATGGGGGATGAATTCACGTTGGGGGATAGATTGAAGTGTCCTATTGTTGTTGATTAAGCTTTACATGTTAACATGCTACAATTTAGGATGTTATTTTACACAAACTTGCACATGATTTCTTATCTCTTGATTTTTACTTGGTTGAGTGCAAGTTGGGGGAACCTTTGATCTCCTATTTGTTGGTGCTCTTTTAAGAGTGTGAATTTTTTTTTGTAGGATAATGAGATCAAAAGGGAAACCCGAGAATGCGAAGAATTATGGCATTAGCCTTGCCACGGAAGAGCAAAAGTCCATGTGGAAGCGAGTGTCGGCTAGAGAGACGGCACCATCTAGATATCCCCACGATTTCCCTCTCCAAACCTTGGGGATCATGGAGGATTTTTGGAAGTTGTGCGACGTGGGCGATGGGAATGGCCTCATCTACATGTTCCAAAGGAAGTGGCCATCGTTTAGGAAGTGTACTCTCGAGTTCCTCAGCTCGCTCAAGGTCACCAAGGATCGCCGCCACAATATTCCACTTAGCATCGATTTTCGCCTTGAGAACCGTTGGCATTTGCTCACCATGGATGAGCTTAGTGGAATTTTCCATTTCTTCGACCCCAACCCCGACGTGGACAATGAGTATGATTTTTCCGAGGTTTGGGGAGCGATGACGAATGAGCAAGAGCACGCCGCGGGCTATGCCAAGTCTTCATCAATTTGCAACCCCGTCTTGAGGTACCTCCATCGTGCTATGACCCAACTTATGTTTGCTCGGGTCGACGGGGGAAGTGTCTCCCAAACGGAGCTCAATGTGATGTGGTGCCTACTCAACAAGAAGGGAATCGAATATGGGACCCTTTTTACCTACTATGTGGATAGGATCACGAAGAAAGACGGGGGCGTCATTTGTTGTGGGGGATTGATTACGGCGATTGCCGAACATTTGGAATTTCTTTTGCCGGTTTGACGGAAGATGGCGGAGAAAGGTTTATTACCTATGAGGTACTCTTTTCGGTAGGGCTTTTGAAGACCGATTATTGGGGTCAAGGCTATTTTATGCAAGTGGTGGGAGATCACTTTCCCGTTCCGATCCTGCAATTGACCAAGATCGATGTTTGGGCGAACCAAGTCAATTGGAAGCTCAACACACCCGCCCACCGACGAGCTATCGAGGCTAACCCCGTCAATGGGGAGTTTAGAAAGAGGAAACCCAGGTGTAGTGGGGAGTTCCTCCTCCTGGGTAGTAGGGTGCGGTGGTATTTTGTCTGTCTGACTGGTAGGCGGCGGGGATTCCACCACAGGTTTTGTCGGAGTGATCTCCTCGCCTTCACTAGATACCACTACAGCATCAGTTGTAGTATTAGCCCCTACCTACTTGGCCATCCCATGCCCTAGGCATCGTTGCGAGATGCGCTGAGGTTTCTGTCTTTCTGTCTTCAACACTAGCTTCCTCTTAACCGCCTTTGTCTTGGTAACGGGAGGTGTCTTCATGCTCGACCCTTCTTCTGTACTGGGGGCCTCTCCTACTGCTTTTGATGCGCTGCCCTCCAGACCCTCAGCCATCTTAGCAATCCTGTCAGCGCTGCCCTCCAATCTACATTAGGGTTCGTCTGGTTTAAGAAAGCCGCCAGAACGTCGATGGAAACCATAGGAGTTATCAGAGGGTTCGACGTCTGTGGTGGTTGTTGTGGTATGGTTTGTTGTAACGGTTTGTGGCATCGGTTGTGGTTCCGCCGATGATGAAGGCGGGTTTGCCATTTTCTGAACGATTTTCTTCTTCCCCATAGTCGAAATGGTCAGAGTGTTTGGGAAGTTTTTGATTTGATGGTGGTGGTTTCAGTGACTGGAAAATTTTCACGAGGTTTTCTTTCGAGAGAGAGAATTTGAATTTGGGTTCCGAAATATGAAGGGAAAGAGGTGGAGTGGGGTGTGATGTAGTGGGTGGGTGTAGACGATTTTCTGACCGGTTGTAGGCGGTCTCCCGGTCGCAGGCGGTCCCCCGGTCGCGACGCTTCGATCAGAGGCAGTTGGGGGTGCTCGCTTGTGATTGGACGTCTCCTGTCACTCACTGACTCACGCGCCCACCCAGTCGCAGCTGACGCCTGCAGACCTGCATAAAAGCTTCCCCAATTCAAATTCCTCCTTTTCCAACCACTTCCAAAAACCAATTTCCCCCTGCATAAAACCAATCGAACTTAAAGCATTTTTCGGAGTTACATGCAAATAGAAAGAATTCTGACCAGTTTGTACTCTGAATTAATCTTAAGTTCATCAAAATATTTTTGGGTTTTCTTAATTTTTATATTACCTACGACTATTAAATCTTTAACTAGCATATATTTACACCATTTACTTTCACACCCCACTGCCCATTAGGCGACACCCACGTGTGCATGTAGGGCGTGTTTGTTTGACAAGGATTGTTGCCTGGGAAAGTAATCTAATTCCTAATCATTAAATTTATGTGTTTGGACAGGATGAGGAAAGTAATATGATTCCCAATTGTTAAAATTCTGTGTTTGGTTTAATTAAATGAAAAATAGGGAAAGTAATTATATTCCTAAAAATAAGGAAAGTTATATAAAAAATCAGGATTCTTTTTCCACTACTCAAACCAGTTATTCTTTTTCCCCAATCTGTAATTTTAAAGCAACGCTCTCAATACTCATCTTCCTCTACGTCTCTGTAAATCTTTCTTTCCTATTTCTCACGCTAACCCTTTTTTTTTGCCAATTTCATTTTTTTGCAAAAATTATCTCCAACGTCTGCCAATTGCTCCAACACTTGCTAAGAGTGATTTATCTAAATTAGGTTTTCAATCGATTCATATATGTATTTGTGTTAATTTACGTATTTGTACCCCATTGTATGAATAGTTTATTGCAAGTCTCCTGCTGAATTAACCATATGCAATGTTGGTAGAAGTTTGGTCAAGGCTACTGGTATTTCATACTGCTCTTCCTTGAATATAACATTCAAGCTTTTCATGTCAGATTAGTCATAGTAATAATCTGCTTTATAATTGAGGGTCTAGTGTTCATAGTAATAATTTGATCTCAAATTGATAAACAAATTCAAAGTAGAATAGGTGTAGTTATAAAATAGGAAACGAAACATCTATAGAATAATGTAAATAATATTTCCAAACAGAGTAATCCTATTCCCTGATAATTATATTCATAGAATTCATATTCTTGGAAATCATAAATCTTAGAAATTTTAATCCTAGAAATTATAATCCCGAAAATCATAATCCTAGAAATCATTTTCCCTAATAACTTTACTTTCCTGACAAACAAACAGGGACGTAGTGGAATTTCTTCCACTACACATATCTCCGTTTTTTCCCTAAATATCTTCAGCCTATGTACATTAACAATAAAAGGTTCAGTGTTAGTATCACTCCCTGAAATTTCCACTGCTCCATTCGAGTGGAGTGCGGTAATGATGTAAGGTGCTGCCCATTTAGACTTGAGCTTCCCAGGCATGAGCTTCAACCGCGACTGGAAGAGTAGTACTTTCTGGCCAACTTGGAGCTCATTGGTCCTTAGATTCTTGTCGTGCCATAACTTTGTTCTTTCCTTGTACCACATGGCTGAATCAAATGACTCCAATCTAAGTTCCTCCAGCTCCTGTAGCTGCAGCTTCCTTTCCTCCTCACAGGCTCTAGCATCCATGTTTACTTGCCCAGTACGCTCGATGTTCGATCCCTACAGGTAAGTGTCACATCTTCCCGAACACAATGCAGTATGGAGACATTTCTATCGGTGTTTTGTAAGCTGTCCTATAGGCCCACAGAGCATCCTCCAATCTCATGCTCCAATCCTTGCTCTAGGGGTTGACAGTCTTCTCGAGTATGCTCTTTATCTCGCTATTAGATATCTCCGCTTGGCCATTACTCTGGGGGAGGTAGGGGCTTGACATTCTGTGATGGACACCATACTTCTTCATCAGAGCTTCAATGGTACGGTTGCAAAAGTGGGTCCCTTGGTCAGATATGATCGCCCTTGGAATTCCGAAGCGGCTAAAAACATTATTCTTCAAGATTTTGGCAACTTCCTTTGCATCACAGGTACTGGTGGCCTTTGCTTCGATCCACTTGGGGACATAATCTACCGCGACCAAGATGTAAGAGTTCCCATAAGATGACGGGAACGGACCCATGAAGTCCATGCCTCAAACGTCGAATATTTCACAAACAACAACTGGTACTTGAGGCATCTCATCTCGTGCAGAGATCCCACCAGTCAGTTGGCAGCGGTTACAATTTCTGCAAAAACTCATAAGCGTCTCTGTTAAGAGTTGGCCAATAAAACCCACTATCAAGAACCTACCTCGCAGTTTTCTTGGCGCCGAAATGCCCTCCGCACGCTAGAGAGTGGCAAGGCATCAACACATCCCCTTGTTCCCAGTCAGGAACACACCTTCTGATCACTTGATCGGCTCCAATTTTCCACAGATAGGGGTCATCCCAAAAATAATACTTTGCCTCACTTTTAATCTTCAATCTCTTAGCTTTTGAAACGTCAGGTATGGTTGGAAGCTCCCCTGTTACTAGGTAGTTCGCTATGTCAGCAAACCATGGCCCTTGACCCACTTTTTCTTTTCCTTTGGTCGTTACTTCCTGCCTAGTAAGCTTCAGTACTTCTTCCCAGTCGATCCTTCGGTTAGAAAAAATCACCTCGCAGAGATGTTCTTCGGGGAAACTATCCTGCACGTCCTTGCCACTGTCTTCTTGAATTATCCGGCTCAGATGGTCTGCCACCCTATTCTCCACTCCTCTCTTGTCTTCGACGTCCCAATCGAACTCTTGCAGCTGGAGTACCCACCTGATCAGTCTGGGCTTAGATTCTTTCTTGGCGATCAGGTACTTGATTGTTGCATGATCAGTATACACGATGACCTTTGATCCCAGCAGGTACTGTCGGAATTTTTCAAATGAATATACCACAGCCAGCATCTCATTCTCCGTTGTGTCGTAGTTACACTGAGCTTGGTTCAAGGTCTTTGAGGCGTAAAATATGATGTGGCTCTTCCCTTCTATTTTTGACCCAGAACAGCTCCCACTGCGTAGTCGCTGGCATCGCACATTACTTCGAATGGATGATTCCTGCCCGGAGTGCGGATGATAGGCGTAGAAATCAGCTTTTCCTTAAGGAGATTAAAAGCAGCCTTGCAGTTTTCATCAAAAACAAACTCGACCTCATTCTGAAGAAGTCGGGTTAGAGGTTGGGCTATCTTGGCGAAATCCTTGATGAACCTTCGGTAAAATCCTGCATGCCCCAGAAAACCTCTGATCTCCTTCTGGGGAAGGGTAGCTTGGAGATAACTTTAACTTTGGCTTTATCTACTTGAATCCCTTTTTGTCGGCGCACCTCCTCAGGACTTTATCCAAATTTGCTAAGCACGATTCATAATTGTCTCCATAAACTGTAAAATCATCCATAAATATCTCAATACAGTCCTCGAGGAAATCCACGAATAGTCTCATCATGCATCGCTGAAACGTCCCTGGTGTGTTACAGAGACCGAAAAGCATGCGCCGGTATGCGTATGTTCCAAATGGACATGTAAATGTAGTTTTCTCTTGGTCATCCGGGTCAACGTAGATTTGGAAATACCCACTTTCGCCATCCAAAAAATAGAAGTAGGGTTTCCCAGCCAATCTCTCCAACATTTGATCGATGAACGGGAGTGGAAAATGGTCTTTGCGAGTGGCTATGTTGATTTTCCGGTAATCTATGCACATCCACCACCCAGTAACCAAGCGGGTGGGAACTAGCTCATTCTAATCATTCTTTACCACTTGTATCCCTGACTTTTTCGGGACCATATGAACTGGGCTGACACACTCACTATCGGGCACTGAGTAGATAATTCTCAAGGATAACAACTTTAAAACTTCCTTCAGAACCTCTTCGCGCATGTTGGGATTTAACTTCCTCTGCGGCTCTCGGCTTGGTTTGACTCCTTCTTCCAACCTGATATGGCGCATACATACATCTGGGCTTATTCCCACTAGATCGGTCAAGCTCCATCCAATTTCCTTCTTTTTCCTGCTCAGTACAACCAATAAGCTTGCCTCCTGCTCTTCTGTCAGCTTGCTGTTGATGATCACTGGGAGCGAATTTCCCTCCCGCAGATAGGCATACTTCAGATTGGCCGGTAATTTCTTTAGATCAACTTGAGGAGGGAGTGTATCGGTAGGCAGAGGATTTTTTTCTGACCCATCCTCCCTTTCTGTCTCTAATTCAGTTGTGCCCTCTGTACTGCCCAGTATCCTTTCACTTGTGGTTCCCGCGAATTCGGGTTTCCGGCAGAACTCCTTGATGGCTTCCTCAATTTCCTCATCAGTGAGATCTTGACTATGGATCGGCTCATACCATGCAACTGCGTCCACATCCGGCTGCTCATATACATCAAGGGCCTGAAGTTTCTCCTGCAATAACTCAGCCTCAAGATACTCTTGGACTAGGGGGTCAATTACATCAACATAACATAGATTTTCAGAATCAATAGGCTTCTTCATGGCCTCATCAATACCGAATGTAAACTTTTCACCATGAAAATCTATGCATGTTGTCCCTTCATCCATATCCACAATGGTTTTTGTTGTGCGCAAAAAGGCCTCCCTAAAAGTATTCCACTAGACTCTCTAGCTTCAGGTTCACTCATTTTTATCACCTAAAAGTCAGCAGGATATACAAAATCATGCACTCTCACTAACACATTCTCTAGAACACCTTCGGGATTTATGCATGTCCTATTAGCCAGTTGAATTAGCACCCTAGTGTTTGTTAACTTCACACCTTTCAAACGATTGTATATAAGCAAAGGCATAACATTTATGGATGCTCCAAGATCACACATTGCATGGCTGATTTTCACATTCTCTATAGTCATGGGTAGAGTAAACATACCTGGGTCCACTCTCTTAGGCGGGAGCTTCTCCTGGGTGATAGCTGATGTTATTCCTTCCACCACGATCTTTCCATCCTCCTGAGCTTTTCCTGCTATGAAATCCTTGTATCAACTTCCCGAATGGGGGCAACTTCACAACTTGGAGAAATGGTATGGTGTCATCCAGCCTCCCGAATATGGAAGCATAATCCACCGGGTTCTCCTTCTTTCTTCTGGTCACAAATCGGTATGGGAAGGGTTTCTCCCCCCTTGTTGTATTCCTTAGAATCTCGGTAACTTCCTCAGTAGGCTTTCTTCTTGCTCCTATTGAGGGTTCAATGGTTGACCCTGCTTTGTTACGGTTGCTGCTCTCAAGTATCGGTGTTCCATCTTTTCCATCCCTTTCTAGGTATTTCCGCTGCTCTTCCTTTAGTTCCATGTCCACCTTGCTCCAGCCTTTCCTCATCCAGGAAGAAAGGGTTCTCCATTCGAGGCAAAGTTTGTTCGACACCAACTCCTTGAACAGCTCAGGTCCACTCCCCCTGCTTGGTGATTTCATCTTTGGTCCCTTGTACGCTTGTTTGTGGAGCTCGGAGGCCATCGGCCTCGTACCCACATCGTGCACCGTACCCGAGAGATCGAGCATAACGCTGTGGGTCGTCAACCCGAATGCCAGTGACGGCAAACGCGGTGCGACATGCAACATGCCCGATTTGGCCCACCCAATGCCGCCGCCCCACGTGGAGCGGCAGAACAAGGCGGGAAAAGAACGATTATAGCCGACTCAATGCCATGTCGATAGGTAGTCAGCACAGGAAAACCGGAATCGGACGAGCAAACGCTCGTCCCGACAATTGAAGAGGCGTGGAGGAGATGTCGTCGCTGCCCAAGCAGGGATCCGACATGCCCATACACGCCAAACACCACTCACGCGCCGCCACGTACGCTATGCCTAAGAAAGAATGCCTCCAACTCGCAGCCGATGATGCATGGCATCTCCGACAGCGGAGCACAAACAAACGACCCCAAGCATGCCCCCCTGGACACGTTTCCAACCGACGTGGTACTAACGAGCGGGGGGCCGCAGTATGACACCCTGTCTCCCGGACCCACCCCGGGGGTCGGCGGTATGACATCCTGCCCCCCGGACCCGCCCCGGGGGGCGGCGGTACTACAACATGTCTCCCGGACCCGTCCCCGGTGGCAGCGGTATGATAGGATGCCTCCCGGACCGGCCCCTGCACTTTGCATTCCCAACATATGAAGATGCTGACAGTATTCCTTGCCCAGCAATACGAGATTAAAGTCCTACGATAAACTT
>NC_056040.1:33351304-33400678 GCF_004379255.2 Salvia splendens
CTTCTTTGGACTCAAGAATGATCATATTGCTGCTTGCATTTCCCTTTGTGGCATCTGGGCCCTTTGAGAGTCTATAACGGCTTTGGTACATGGGCCCCAAGAATATCCCACAAAATTGGAAAAAGATCGAAAAATAAACTGCCGGACCCGAGGGCGCTATTTCATCTATTCCAAAAACACCCGCTCTTTACCTCTTGTTTCGTAGGTACTTTCGACAAGAAACTCCAGAGCTTCCATATTATTATTAGGAGGCAAAGGACATAATCTCCAATCCGGTTCTTGTTAATTGTCCATACCATATAACAACAAGGATTGGAAGACTTGACAGCCGAAGCTCGCAACTCTTCATCACCTGATATGATTTGACCTTCATCTTCAATAGAGTGTATCCTGGATTTTTTCCCTCTTTTGCTTGACCCATCCTTGAAAAAATTTAGTGTTTCTCTCCCCTTCAACCGTCCACGGATTGCCGCTTTTTGTTTCCAGAAGTCTTCCTCCATTCCTAATCTTAGAACTAATTCCGCTGCAGTTCTATTCATCTCCGACCTCAAGTGTGGCGATTGATCTTGTTCATAATTCTTGAGAGCCACTTGTGCCTCTAGATCAACCTGCTTAACCTTTTCAAAAATATTCCCAAACACGTTTTTATTCCACCACTTTAAGCATTTCTTCAGTCGCCCCAATTTCAGCTGTAAGTTTAACATGCCCTGTTCCCCTGTAGGCTCTTTCCAACTTCTCTCGACCTCACTCCCAGAAGGCATGGTGTCTGACCCACATATTTTGAAACCTAAACGGTGGCCAGATTGGTGGGCCTGGAAAGGCACTGAATGAGTAAAGGGCAATGGTCCGACATCACCCTAGGTAAATTAGTGACTCTCGTTGCTGCAAACAGGTCAAGCCAGCCCTCACCAATCAAAGCTCTATCCAACCTTTCAAATATACTTCATCTTGCCCATGTAACTTTGCACCATCAGCTTCAAGGTCTAGAAGCTAGCAGTCACTTATAGCATTGGCAAAGTCTACCATTTCACTTGTTCTATTTTTGTTGGATCCTTGTCTCTCTTCTTCCGAAAGAAAAATATTAAAATCACCCCCAACTAACCATGGAAGGCCTTCCATCTGTACAGCAAGCTCCCTTAGCTTATCCCACAAAGTGAGCCTGGCTTCCCTACTACATTTTCCATACCCACACCGACAGATGAAAAGGTTTAGAGAGGACATCTGAGAATATCCGAGCATGAAGTATTTGCTCCGAGATATTCCATTCATTGACCTCCATCCCACTCTCCGCAAACAGCCAAATCTGCCCATTTTCATTTACTCCTTTGTAAAGAAGACCAAAGATCCTGCTAAAGAATTCTGGTTTTGGTTTAGTCAGTGGCTCAATGATAGCCATGATCGAAATACTGTGAGCCTTTATTAAATATTTGATGGTGCTATGTGTACTTTTGTTAGCTACAACCCCGAGCATTCCAAATTAAGATATTAAATGACATATCAAAACAGTTGAATTTCTCTTGAGGTCTCAAACCTCCCTTCTTGTGCGTACTATTATTGTTCTGGACCTCAGCTCCCGCCTCCCTTTTCTCTAACATATTCCCTCCTTCTAGACTCTCCATTTCTTCATGTTCTTCATCCGGTCCCATTCCTTCTCATCTTCATACACTTCGTTGTCAAAGTCACCATTTGGCAGCATTTTGAAGAACTTCGGATTAGAAAAAGAGCTCTGAGTGAAGTCCTCAACCTTCTCTCCAAGCTCCTTCTGGTTTTGAGGAACCAGGTTAACATACATCTTATCTATGTACCCTTTTGAACTCCCACCGTGCCCTCTCTGAGCAAACCACTTTCCCCCTCTTCCCCGATCAAACAAAGATGATCTTCCCATCCCCCTCCCATGTCACTACCCCTGAAACTCCACCTCTTCCCCTCCTACCTCCGCAGCCGCCACACTCTCCCTGGTTCCCTCCTCCCCTGCACTATCAATAACCACGAAGTCTTTTTTGACAATTTGAGGCTCAACCTTCAGAATCTCCTTTTCAATTTGTTTCCCACTTTCTTCCTTTCTTTTCAATTCTGGTTGTTGCCATTTATCATGAGGAATGTTGTAGTCCTTTTTTGTTGGCTTCTCACTCTTTCCATTCGCATATCAAGCCTCCTTTGAATGTCCTACATGTCTACACTCTTGGCAATATTGTGGGACTCTGTCCCACAAACCCCCAATGGCAAACAAAGTTGACTTTTCAAATAGATGGATTGGAAGACCCACTAAATTACACCAGATAACTGCTATAGGAGATTCAAAAAACGGATCAAAATCCGGTGTTCACTTGAACACTCTCATGGGATGACGATCTATGAACCATACTGGCATACCATTTGGCCCACTTAGGAGCTTAACATAGTTCGCAATCACCTTGAACTGAACGAGGATATGTTTTGCATTAATGTAGCTCCATGAATATTCTCCTACTAACTTCATCCCTTGCAGCGCCTTTTGAATGTGTTGTGCCGATGGTATGGAGTGTGAAAATTTACCAACCACCGCATGTCCCAATTTCTCTGCCAGGAAAGATGTATCTAAGCCGAAGAAATAGATAGAGGGTAGGCCTGAGGTTTTTCCCACTGTGCTAATTTTCCTGATCTTGTCAGGCTCAAAGAAAATTGGTTCTCTCTCTCCCGACCTAATGATATTTGCAATCGACTGCTTCTGTTTTTGCCCCTTGATTGTCTCTAGCACCACTCTCGATGTTGTTTTGAAGTGATCTGAGGAGTAGGAACCACGCTGCAAGAGGAAAGGGAAGCTGCTTTCACCTTCCAACCTAGATCTACCATTTAAGACATTTTGTTCACCTGTTCCCTTCTGGCTAGCCAAAGCTAACACCTCCCTGCTCTTTCCAGATCGAAGGAGACCTTGGTTTAAAGGAGGGAAATCCTCAATTGAAATCTGTTCCCCCGGAAGATTATCATGCATATTTACCTCCTCTACTGTTGCCCATTTACCAACTCCATTTCCATTCCCGATCTTCAAAATGCTCTTCTCTACATCCGGGATCTCCTTAGGCATTAAGAACTCCATATTTTGCAAAGGATGCGCCTCACAAAGGTCCAACGCATTATCCATTTCAGATAAGATTATCACAGACTCATTTGAATTCAAGACCGGAGCCTCAACACTCTCATCATCTGAGGAAATCTCAGACGAAAACAACGCGCCCACATCAATCAAGGTCCCTTGAGGCAAATTCACATACACCTCATATGCATCATCTGCAGGAGTCTTACTCGACAGATCCTCCTTCATATCGTCAACGTTCCCTCCTGAGGAATCCACCACAATCTACCCCCCAATGTCCTCCTCCAATCTACCACCCTGATCAGAAGAACTAACAATCCCTATTTCCATCTCCCCGGATACCTCCTTACTCCCCCCCCCTCCGCATGGGATTCAATGTTCCCTTCCTTTGCGCCTTTTGCAAATTGTTCACAAAATTTTAGGATAGGGTTCAGTCTCGATTTGTGCCGAATCCCCTATCTTCTAGTAGGTAACAGACCTGGGTCGTCCTTCCCCAGTGCATTGGCAACTGGTGACAAGTTTTTCCGCCTCCGAAGGCCTCCTCTCTTCATTTCCACCAATCTGAGCCGAGGCGAAATCGATTTGACCGATTTCGGACGCGTAGAGGTCCTCTTGTTCTCGGCCGCGCTACGCCGTAATGACTGTTTCGGCGGCTCTATTTCCACCTCTATCCCAATAAGCGGATTCACCCCCAATGCCCCATCAGGAGGGTCTTCCATGAAGCCAGCCACTACACCAACACGTTTCCACCAGACCAACGGTAAACGAATGGAAACGGGAAAACGGAAGCAAGAGAACTGTGTGAAAAACGGTGCGGTAGTACGTGAGAGAAGCGAGAAAGAAATCGCATCAAGAGAGAGAAAGCTCTTTACTACGTGATACTTGTGGTGACAAATCACTTTTCCTATTAGCTTTTCACCAAAGAATGTCACATTTCTTTCTTTTTTAGTTTTCCACAAAACATGTCACATTTCATTTTTTAGAAAAAGTTCTCACATTAACATAAATATATTGTTTTCTCTTTCTGTTTAACACATTGTTACTCAAGCCCATTTAACACACCATTACTCATGTGTGTCATTTATTATAGAACATAGAGATTTATATTCCCTCCATCTCGGTTAAGATGACATACTCATATTCCCTCCATCTAGGTTAAGATGACATACTCATATTCCCTCCATCTCGGTTAAATATTGTTCAAACATTTAGCTTCATCACAACCACACATTTTGTTGATCTAATAGCTGAAAATCATGCTTGTTTGAATTATTTATATTATTAAAAGGGTAGAAAACGAAGGTGACATGTTGACCATTTATTTTCATTCCATAATTCACGCCTCCCATGATTTGGTAATTATATTGCATTGATTTATTTTCCTTTTTTAATCTTGAATATATTAGTTGATTAATTTAATTATTTTTGCAGAACTTTATATCAACTCATACATCAAGTCCTTATGATGACTATGTTTAAAAGTAACGACGTACATTATTATATCATTTTCGTACATTATCTTATATAATTTCTGTTTGTATCATTTGGTTTTGGTTTCATATGGAAATCGATGTACGAATATGGTTTTGAAATGTACGAAAGACATAGTTTAATGTGTGACAGAAGTTAAATCTATTCCCCAAAGTGTTTAGCAATCCATGGGGATAAGTTGTTGATGAGTCGGTTTTCATGCATTGGTTTACAAGAAATCACTTGCATATTGAGGGAAACTGATGGGAATTTAGTGGATTTCTATGTCAAAAGCAGGTCCAGTTGATCAAGTGGAATTAATCACCAACAAGGCAGTCAAGCTGAAAAGGATGCCATATTGATCAAGTCGACCGCAGAATGAGGGAGAAAATCACAGCATTTGAGAGATGTGCTAGTAAGGATATATTCGTAAAATCACATGGCCAAACCCTACCAGATACATCCTTGCCCCTATAAAATGAAAGGGGATCGATCGAGAGTGGGGGTCACGAAATTTCTCAGCCAAGGAGGAGGGAATCGCCGCAGGAGGAGGATCCTCGCCGACCCAGGCCGCCGGTGCAACTCCGACAGAGTCATCGCAGCCTTTAATCTCTTTTAATTAGCTTAGATCTAGCTTAGAATTTAAATTCCAGCAAATGTAGTTAGATTTGAATTCTGAATTCTGTAATTGCGATCTTTGTCTTCAATTCTATTAGCTAAAGACGTTGAAATTTGGATGATAAATGCTATGTTTCATTTTGAATTACTATCCATTACGTTTGGGGAATCGAATTGTGTTCAAATTGAGAATTCTCTGTTTTCGCTTTGTTGAATTAGCTTCAATTCTAGCTGGTATAAGTGAATTGTTTGTGGATTTTGATAGTTGGCACTACAATCGGTCCGGATCTAGCTCAATATGTTAGAATCTGAGCTGATTGAGGTAAGATGTGCATTCAAATCGGGGAATCGGAGTCAGTGGTTCTAGATCTGATCTGAATTGTTAGAGTGCGGTGGAATTGGAACGAAATCGAGTTAGATTAACCATTCTGATTTCGATTTCGTCAAAATCCAACTGTCTTTGTGTGAATCGTGAGTTTTCTGGTTGGAACTGAATATATGTGGATCTGTTTTGGTTGAGGATTGAACTGCCGAAGCAGATCAGTTTAAGTTTGAACTAAGCAAAATTAGATGTTTAGTTGATCAATTGTTTATCGCTTTCGTAGATATAGATGTTTCCCCTGTTCCTGCATACTTGTTTTCAGTAGTTAGTGCGAGTTGATCAGTTAGGAAGTAGGATCTCTGTTTTCATTTCTTAGTTAAATCTAGTTGATCAGTAGGACTATGGTTTAGTCCAGCTTAGGTGGGCAACTTAACCCACTTAAGAAGCGTGGCAGCAGCCGCCTCGTAGTGTTTCCAAACAAACCAGAAACGCGTCGTGTCTGTGGGATCGATCCTTACTTCCCGATACTAGCCAATAGTGTAGTGGGTTAAGGTTTTTAGGCCATTTTCCGATTCTTGCTTGAATCGAGTCCACATTCTAGTTGATCAGTTGGGGTCTATGAGCGAATTACTGCCACTGCCTGGCAGGATTGATGTAGAATGATCAGTTGGGAGGTTCTACTTGATCAAGTCGCATAACGACCGAAGAGAGAGTGGAAAAACACGAGTCTCAGACATCATCGTGCATTTCTCATATTTCCGTAGTTTGTCGTATTTTGAGTATTTTAGTTTTGAGAATCTGTTTTGTTTGTTTCCGCCGATCGGTTGGATATTGCTGCTCAAGCTTTTGATTATGTTTTATTTCAAGGTTATGGAATGTTTTTTTTCGTTATGTCTTGTGTTGAGGAGCATATTTACCATTTTATTTACAACTGTTCACAAGTGTATGATGGTTAAGATCTTTCAATCTGGGTTGATCTGACCTATTTCACGAGAAAGTGGAAAAATGCGAGTCTCAGTTGTATTACCCACTCACAAACGAAACCATCACCAACGGCAGGGAGTTTGAATCATTCGCCATGGATTTAGCAACTCATGGCTAGGTATAGTACCACCACATGAATTAAATTTCATTTTTTAATAAATGTTTTAGATCTGGTACAATAAATAATGTATCAATAGTATCTTATAATGTACATTCATAACAACAAATAATGTACAGATTGAAGAGAACAATGTTGAAAGGAACTTGAATTCATGCCCTTTGGGTTTAGCAATCCATGGGGCTAGGTTGTAGTACCCACTCACAAGTGAAACCATCACAAAGGGCTGAGAGTTTGAATCATTCCCCTTGGGTTTAGCAACCCATGGGGCTAGGTTATAGCTGACAAACTCATAGTTTAGTATGGTTTTAGAGGTGTTAACCCATGTGTTTTGTTGAATTAAGGTGTTTATTATAGGTT
The DNA here is from genome assembly GCF_004379255.2 of Salvia splendens. NCBI lineage: Eukaryota > Viridiplantae > Streptophyta > Magnoliopsida > Lamiales > Lamiaceae > Salvia > Salvia splendens. The sequence continues at coordinate 33,358,250 of NC_056040.1, forward strand.
TTCACCCATTTAGTTATCAAGTAGATGAAATAATGAGTTTGTTGGAATTTTGAACTAAAAACAGGTTAAAAGGAGCAAAAACGAGCGGATCGGGCTAAGACAGCATGTCACCCGACCGGGGTGTTTCTTGGAGGAAGAAAACACGCGGTCGGGTTTTGTGGCGAAGGAGTCCAGAGAGTTCACCCTACCGGGTGTTCCTCAAAGGACAAAACACCCGGTCCGGTGTTTGTGGTGAATTCCATGAGAGTGAAGAACGCCCGGTCGGGTGTGTATCCACTTACAGATCACCTGGCCGGGCGATTGTTGTTGTTCCCCATTTTCTCCTTATTTTCACTCTAGATATAAAAGGGTTCTTCACCATTTTCGAGCCCTAACTCCCACAACACAAAAGAGAGCAAGAATTCAAGGGTTTGAAGAGGATTTGGAGGCTTTGGAGCTCTTTCCCACAAGAGATTGAAGAAAAAGGCTCCTCACCTTCATTTCTACCATAGGGAGATCTAGATTTTTCTCCTATTCCATGTTTTCTTCTATTTACTTTGTTTTTGCTTTTGTTTTCATTTGTAGCATGAGTAGCTAAGCTTTGAATAGGGAATTGGTGAAGTTGAATGGATTGTATGGATTGATCTTTGGTTTAATGCTTATCTATCTCATTTTGTTGGTTTTGTTGACTATTGAACTTATATAATCTAGTTGATTAGTTACCAATTGGATTTATCTTATGCTTGATTGTGTCATTGAGAAATGCATGATTAGGATAGATGTGTAGTTGACAACTCCGTGCAATACATGTGATCGAGAGATGCATGCGCTAGAGAGAGGACTTGGGTCCGTAGAACTTAGGAGTCGGCTTCGACGTGTAGGGAGGAGACTCCGACATTAGAAGTCTGACCAACGCGTTAGATGCACTCGAGAGAGGGTCTAGCCGACATTCCCGACTTTTCTAACCACATTTGCGGCCCAATAGATGAGCATGGCCCTTAGATGATATCCTCGATCCATTCCAACAGGATCCACTTCCCTATCTGTCATGACCGCCCTTCTAGGGTATAATAAATGCAGCGATCGCGACTTAGGCAGACTTAAATGCAACAAAGAACCTAGACTAGGGTTTCATAAAAAGGGTTTGACCAAAGTATTAATGAATAATTAACACGAGAAAAGTAACGGCTTAGCAATGGAATCCAATGAAGAATAGATATCATGATTCATGCTCAAAACGACAGAGTTTAGTGTCATGTCTCAACATTCAAGAACATAAAATGAAATAGTTTCAAACTCAATCCAACGACAAGAAGATAATGTTTTAGCGGAAGCATCCAAGAGAAAAGTGAAGTCATGTATAAAGACACAACTACACTCGGAGTTTCATAACGACCATCTTATTCGATTAACTTGCTCAACACCGCCAACCACTCGTCGCCGCTGAACCTGCATATAGGAAAAACACATGCAGGGCTGAGTACTATAAAAATACTCAGTGGACTTATACCGAAAATAGTTTTATCAACATATTATTTATCTATCATGCCATTTTCAAGTGTCCATCGGGGTTTTATCTTTAGAAATGCCCGAGGCACCAAAATATTAACTTCATTCAAAAATCAAGGTCGCGCAACCATTTTTCTCATCGACGTTTACCATATCCTCATTCTACATGACAAGGAATGCGGCCGCAAACCAGGTCACTAGACCGGCCAACCTGTATGCCGGCACTCGGTCTAACCTTGGTGTACACTAATCTAAGTAGAGTTTGCGGCTCTACAAGGATCCAAATTCGATTATATAATAGTGGCAGAGCCACAAGGGATAGGCACGACAAATCAAATCGCAGCATGATAAACACAAATTTCATTCTTATCAATAAAGATTTAGGGCGTTGTCCTTATTTTAAAATAAAGCCCACCTCGACTGCTTAGATCTCAAGTACTTTCTTTCTTTTGCTATCACACTTCGAGTGTAAGTTATCACCTTTAAATAGTGTGTATCACAAATCAGTCTCAATTAACGACTCAAATCATGCATGTCCCCAAACGTTTCCCTTTTCCTTTCGATTTGTTTTATATTATCATTCACAATCAAGACATGCTCATCACATCAATTTATTCATGCTATAACTTCAGATCTATCATCAATTCATGGTCACGCATGAGTGTTTTTCAACACACATCACACCCACACACACTCACACACATACGCACGCACACCGAGGCCCACACACACGTCGGTACTTACACACACATGCATCCCATTCATCAATTGGTTTCCCCTTTTCACTCGATCTATATGCATGAGGGTTCAAGAACACCGTTTAATCGGTTAGCTGAGAAAAGATAGATCAAAATACCTCTTCTTGATAGAAACGATCAGTAGAAACAAAGTAAAATCTTGATTCTTCAACAATTCTTGAGGCTTCAACTTGAATTCTTCTCAAAAGATGAATAATTCTTGAATAAAAATAGAAAACAAGTTGAGAGAGAGTGGGAGAGTGGGAGGCGTGAATTTCAAGAGAGGGAGGCGTGTGATTTGTAATTTAAGTTTAGGATTTCTCATGTATTTATAGAGTGCAACATATAATATCTTAAATTGAATAAATTAAAGATTTGAGAAGATATGGAAGAGGGAGTTGGCGTGATTTTTGGGGAGAAATAAGGGGGGATTCGAATTCTTATGCTATTTAATTAGCATATGATTTAATTTGGTATTTTACGAAGTAGAATAAAATATCATGGAGCAGAATAAAATAATAATTTCTCCCAATAAAATATGGAGTATGCGATTTTTATGTATCCTCCCACAAGGAAATAAATTCAAATCCTAATTTAAATAGGATATGGTAAGATTTGCTAGAATATTTATATTTATTCATGGAAAGGAATAAATGTGGGATCAAATAATATAATAAAATAATTCCTTCTCCCATAATTAGGAGATTTTCGAAATCTCCATGGTGCAAGGCATAAGGGTCGAAAATTCTATGGAGAAAATAAGGAATAATCGGACTCTAGATTTAATTTGGATAAATATCCCAAGAAATTAATTAAATCCAAGAAAAATAGGATTTCCTTTCCAACAATAATAGGGGTCTTAAAAATTCCAAATAAAAAGTGATGCTCCTATTTAATCTCACTCAACCCTTAAGGAATAATTCACCACAATATATTTCACCACGCATCAAATTTTCACACAGACAAGTCACAATTTCAACCATTTTCACTTCCTCCTCATATTCTCAACACATTGACCTTTCAACGGCCACGTCATATGTTCAACATCTTTGACTATTCAACAGCCACGTCATATACTCAACAGATTTGACTATTCAAATAAATTCTCAACTCCAAAATACAATTAGGTCACACAGGAATTCATGCAATTAATTCACTCATCATTTAATTCACATACTTCACGGCATTGAAAGCATTTAATGCAAAAAAATTTTATGCTTCACAAATTAGGGTTCAAAAAGTGGGGCGTTACACTATCCTTTTCCATTTGTGTGAAAACCATCTTTTGTTTACTTTGTTTAGATAATTGTCTCTATTTACTTACTTGTTTTTACTCTTAGTTTAAAAAAAACCAAAACCCCCCTTCCCTAGTCTAGATAGTATTCGACGTTGAATCATAGTACTCAAATCGGCATTTAGTCTTCCGATTTGGTTGGTATGTAGGATTGATGAGTCCGTTTCTATGCATTGGTTATAGAGGAAGTTAAGTGCATAACTTGGAGAAACTCACGGTTTTTGGCAGATTTCTTATGTGGATACAGGTCTAATTGATCAAGTTGGGTGAAGCTGCCCAATTTAGCATCAATCTAGAGAAGGGCGCATTCCAGTTGATCAAGTCGACTGCTTGGAGCCTGAAGTGACACTGTTTGATGTGTTGGTTTTCTTGTTAGTGGGACTGGTATGTGTTAGAGTTTTGTATACTAGAAATCACGTTTCGAGTGATTGTATACTGTAATAACTCTTATTTTATTTTCCAAGGAATAAAACAGATTATTTTGTCATAATGTTGTTATGTTTTACATTTATTGATTGTTTTATTACATCTTAAATGTATAAGAACTTAACAAAGTCTAAGTCTTTGTTTTAGTAGACCGGTTGTGGGCGTCGTCCACTGTAAGGTAACACGGTCAGTTCTAAACAAAGAAAAAGAAGAATTTCACAACCTAGATAGGCGTTGACTACCTATCGAGAAAGGTTGCAATGTCAGTCCGATTGTTTCTAAGCCTTAATGAAATAAGATGACATTGGTGTGGTATAGCACTGAACGGATCTAATAGCAAGACGTGTCTTTATGCTATCTACTGAAAGACGAGGTCTTGATAAATAAGTATTTCTTAATCTACATACGTTAGCATTGAGCATACGATATTGATTATACACTACTTTGATTTATCAAATGGTGCGGGTTTTTCGTAACCCAATAAGCCTGGTATATTGGGTTGTGATAATTAATATCTAGCGGTGCTAGGATTGCTATTATGTAGGAACGCACACGAGGGGAGTCTCGTTTGATAATGTCCCCAAGAGGAGCGTGAAGCGAGGTTTTATTATTCGGAACCTAGCTAGTTGGAGTTTGATTACACTATGAATAATAAATAAGAGTTTCGTGCTGAGTCCACTCTTGGAGTTAATAAGACATTAATTAATTAAGTCCATAGCAGACAATAATTAATTAATGGACATTTGTATCTTAAGTGCGGGAAATAAATAATTTAATTTTAAATGGAAACCCGGATTACTTGTAATTTCGGATTTGGATGGGCAGTGCAATATTATTTCTGTAGTGGCTGTAAATAATATTCCAATATAAGCTTATATTAAATTGTGGGTTCAATTTAATTAGTATTAAGCTTATTGGGTGAGGCCTTGTCCAAACCTTCCATAGATCCCTGACTGGGCCCAATATGAACTATTATAAATAGGAGAATAAAGAGGAGACAAAGACCGAAAAAATTTCGAAATTTTCGAAAATCACAAAAACCGAAAAATCTTCAGCTCTCCTCCGTGAGAATTTTGTCTTCTTTATTCGAGTCCTAAGTCTTCCGGTGAGATCAGCCCACACTGATATCGGAATACAGTTCGGGAACCAGTCAGAAGATCCGTGGTCGAGTATTGAAGATCGACACGTGGAGAAGTAGCAAGCTATCTGCGATTCTTTGGGGAATCAAGAAGGTATAACTTCTGCCCTGTAGAAAAGCATGTTTTAGGTTTCAATTAAATCCAAAGCATGTTTAATTCAAGTTATGAGCATGATACATGTGATAATTTGCGCGAATAGAATTTGTCTAAATAATCTGCTAAATAGATCTAGTCTCTGATTTATTGCATGCTTCCGCTGCCAACCCCAACAGTATGCACAAATCTGAGAGTTCTTTTTTTTTTTTTTTACTTTTTCTTGCGGCTACTTGATATGTGCGATAATTCAATAGACCCAGAGAATTCACTAGATCAAACGGTCTAGGAGATCTCGATTCTATCGAATTCCGGTCGTCAGATATGATTTAGCTCACTTCAAAACCTCAAAACCATATACTATTAACTAGTATAGGAAAATAGAGGATCGATCCCACAGGGACTCAAGTGCTACTGAAACGTGTTTGTGATGCTTTGGGAACAATTTGGCTTGCTTCCACGCAACCTTGAGTGAAATTCTAATCTACTTGACTTGGGGAATGCAAAAGAACTAAACAAACAGCTAGATCTAAGAAACTGAAAACATGATGCTGACATTCACGGTGAACCGAGATTTAAACAGGGAGTAAAATTGAACAAGTAATCTCCTAGACCTAGTAAACTAATTTCCCAAAATGACTCGACCTAACCATGCAGGAAGTGGGGACCATTTTCTTAAAACGGAAACAGTACGGTTGAAAAGCTACAGCAACGAAAATTCCGATTCTAACTAACCACGATCTTCAACTTTTTCAACAACCAAGTTGCTACATACAGAAACAGAGTAATACAACAGAAATAAACAGAGCTTAACCGATCGGAAATTAAATCTACGATTAACCGGAATTCTAAACAGATCTACAACTTAGACGAGGTAAAACAGAAAACAGAAGCCAAACATCATATCCATGCAAAATTCAACAGATCTCAACGTCAGATACTTCATCCACTCCGGATCCAAGCTGTCTGAAACAATCAACAACAATTTTCATTTCCGACAACTCCAATTCAACACCAATTTCACCGACCAACAATAGTTCAATAGTACTGAGAATTCCCAACACAACCCAAAATCAAATTGCTCCGATTCAGCACCGATCACTCCGATCGTCCAAATCTCAACTCCAAAACTCAATCAACAACTGCGAAAAGTATCCAAGTAAATATAACGCAAACTAAATCATCAACACAAACTAAAACGGAAACGGAAACTTTCATAACAACTAACGACGGTTCAACACAAAATAATAACAGTAAGCTTCGAATCTAAGAGTTCGAAGCGGAAATTAACGGAAAGCGGTAAGTAAATTGTTTCTTCGCCCTTCACAAGGACGGTGTTACACAAACTTCAGCTAAAATAGCAAGACAGAACCCCCTCTCGAACTATCCCATGGTGCAGTGTGTGTGTAGAGGAATTAGAAAGAGTGAACTTGGAGCTCGGAGCTGGGATTAGAAAAACCGAAGCCTTTGATAGAATGAATGCTCCCAGTATTTATAGATGGGAATTTGCTTCTAGGCTCTTCCTGGATTCTCTATTTTGCCCTTCGCTTCCTTGAGCTTCCTCCGTCTAGCGTTTTTGCACTCTCCTCTACCCTTTTACACTCATTTCTCCTGCTTGGTCGTTTCCTTCCTTCATTTCCTCGACCTGGCGATTCCTCTACACAATCTGGCTCAAAACAAGTGTTAGACCCAGGAAATCATCGAATTTACCCCCCATAACCAATGCATGACATTAGCCTATCAGAGCCAAATCCTGAAGTCTTGGAAAATTCTAGTGCAAGGGGCAAATCAGTAAAAACGTGGCGCTGAAAACTTGGCCTAGGGATTTGGGCCTCTATAAAAGGAAAGAAGAGAAGGGTGAAAGGGGACTCTTATCCTATTCTCAAATCAGCTGGTAGATAGCTCGGAAGGTAGCCAGAAGGCGATAGAGTCCAATCACTAGTCTATCTTTACTGCTTTCATAGTTAGATTACCGAATTATTGTTCAGTTCCTGTTTTATTAGCTAGATTTATCGCTTTCAGCTCGCTGTTACACTTATCTTAGCTCAATTTTCTCATCTTAGCTCGGTGTTCTATTCGCGGATTAATTTTGAATCTGAAGTTGATTTGTGTTCTCGGATCTCGATTTTGGTTTAGTAATTGGGAATCGTTGGATGTTCTGTTTTGCTTCCAAAATTGTTGATCTGAATTGTGCTCTGATTTACTTTAGGAGTTGGATTTGCCGATCCAATCTCCAATTGCTTTGTTGTTTGTGTTGATGGTTTAATTTGTGTTTGGTAGTTGCAATTCTTCACCGATCGATGGTGGATCTAACTCACAGTGTTAGATTCTGAACCGATTGGTGATTTCGTGCACTTTGATCGGAGAATCGGAGTTAATGGTTTTAGATCTGATCGGAAGTGTAGAGTATGGTTGGATTAGAACAGAATCGAGTTTGATTTGTCCATTCTAATTTCAATCTCATTGTGATTCAATCATCTGTGTGTTAATCGGGAGTTTCACGAGTTCTGTGTTTGTGGAATTAAATGCGTGTGGTAGATCTGTTTGAATTCAAATTGAGGTGTGAGCATGTTTAGTTGATCGGTTAGTTTCATGCTTTCGTATATATAGTAGTTTCCCTTGTTTCTTAATCTTAAGAATTAGATGTCTAGTGTTAGTTGATCTGTTACTGCATAAGACCCCTGTTTTCATTTTCGGCCGATCCGGGTTTGATTGCTCTGTTCGGGTTAGCGATACTTAGTTCATGTTGGATTGTGATTACCAATTACTTGATTGAGTGTCTCATATAGGTCTCGTTATATCTGGTCATTTAATTGCTCTGATTTCACATTTTTCTTCCCATTGTTAGGTAGAATGTATACTGAGTTTAGGTGATTATGTTAGATATGGTGTTAGCGGTTGAGCAGGCGTTGTCGATTCACTTGATCCACTCAAGTTAAAGTAGTTAGATTCTAGTTGATCAGTTTGTTTACCGCATACAATAACATTTCGCTTTCAGATTTAGTCTAGTTGATCAGTTGGATCAAAAGGGGTGGGTGGGTCAGTCAACCCTGCCTAGTTAGAATCTTAACCCACTGTAAGGCGTGTCAGCAGCTATTCTATAGTGTTTCTCAACAAATCTGAAGCGCATCGTCTATGTGGGATCGATCCTTACTTCCCTATGCTAGTTAATAGTGTAGTGTGTTAAGGTTTTGATACCATTTTCCAGCTCTCAGTTGAGTCGAGTCCGATGTCTAGCTGATCAGTTGAGGTTTACGAGTGAGAAATCGATTCTGTCTTGCAGGTCGAGGGTACACACTCGGTAGACTGATCAGTTGGGCATCTCTAATTGACCAAGCCGCCTGACGACCGAAGAGCGGGAGAATCGTGCAGTTTCAATCCCACAATTTAATATAAGCCCAGATGGAATATTATTATTTTTCCACTATAGTAATAATATTGAATTACCCATCTAAATCTGAAATTACAAGTAATTCGGGTTTCCTCTTTTGATATATTTATTTCCCGCACTTAAGAAATAAACGTCTATTAAATAATTAATGGCTGCTATGGACATAATTAAATAATGTGTTATTTATTCCAAGAGAGGACTCAACAAGAAAAATCATTTATTATTCTGGAATAAATTCCAACTAGCTAGGTTTCGAATAATAAAACTTTATTTCAAGCTTCTCTTAGGGATATTCTCAACCCAGACTCACCAGAGGTGCGATTCAACATAATAGCAATCCTCGCTCCTCTACAGGATTCTTGGATTTCGAAAAACCCACACCTTTTGATAGATCAAAGCAATGTATAATCAATAACGTATGATCAAGACTAACTATATTGAACAAGAAATATTGTTATCAAGACCTCGTCTTTCGGTAGATAGCATAAAGACTCATCTTTCTGTTGGATCCGTTTCAGTGCTATACCACACCAATGTCATCTTATTCCGTTAAGGCTTGGGAATATGCGGACTGATATTGCAATCTTTCACGATAGGTAGTCAAAGTCTATGTAGATTGTGAACTATTGTTTTCATTTGTTTAGAACTGATCGTGTTACCTTAAAGTGAACGTCGCCCACAACCGATCTACTCAATCAAAGCCGCTGACTTGTTTTGTTTCTTATACATTTAATTATGCAAGATAACCATTAAATGTAAAACAGAGCAATCATTATGAATAAATAATTTGTTTTTATTTATTGGGAAATAAAATAAATAGAATAAGAGTTTTTACATATAAAACCACTCGAAAGTGATTTAAAGTATATAAAACTCTAACATGTTCTACCAGAAGTACTCCACTTGACTCCTTAGATTCCGGTTCACTCATACGGATATCCTAAAAGTTAGCTGGATAAGGAAAATCATGAACCTTAACTATGACATTCTGTAGTATTCCTTTTGGACGAATGCAAGACCGATCAGCCAATTGAATGACTAATTGTGTATCCACTAAACTCACTCCTCTTAACTTATTATAAATCGAAAGCGGGATCACATTGATCAATGCTCGATTTTCACATCCCCATAGTAATTGGCAGAGTGATCATACCCAGATCAGTTCGCTTTGAGGGAGGATCTCCCTTTTGAGTCAATGAAGAAACGTTTTCATCAATCACAATCTTCCCATCAGTTGTAATCTTCCCGGCTATATACTCCTAGATGAATTTGCTGAATGGGAGAAGTTTAAAGCCTGTAGGAATGACAACTTTATCTCTATGTTGCTGAATATGTCAGCTAAATCCACAGGAGCTTCCTTCCCTTTCTTGGCTTCTCCTCGGTATGAGAATAGTTTAGCTCTCTTGACTGCATTATTGTGGATCCCCTAAGAAGACTCTCCAACATCCTTCCTTGTTTCCCATTTGCAATCTCTTGTTCCGAATCAAGGGAAAAAGGATCGGCCATTTGTGGTAGTGACTTCCTCAAATCACCCAATTGGACTACATCTCCTATTATAGTCTGACCATGTTCTCGTGTCAAGTTGTCACCTTCCTCATTTCCCGCATTTGGCACTCCATCATCAACTCCCCTCAAGAGCCCTTGGTATCCTTTGCCTGACCTCAAAGTTATTTGGTTGATAATAGCCCTCTTGGGTGGCTGAACTGTAGCATGGATATTACAATCGCTCCCACGCATTTCGCTCAACGAAGTCGCTATCTGAGATAATTTCTTAGAAACATATCCATAGCCATCTTCTAGTCTTGTTGAGCGTCATGTGTTCCTTTCACCACATCAGTGTTGTTGCGAGTTGAGTATGTCTGCATACTGATGAATCGGTTTCCATGCACTGGTTTAAAGGAGATCACTTGTATAATTCGAGGGAAACTAATGGAATTTTAGTGGATTCTTGTGTTAAAAGCAGGTCCAGTTGATCAATTAGGAACTAGTCGCCGAATGTGCTGTTAATCTAGAAATGAAGTCCAAATGATCAAGTCGACTGCAAAAGTAGGAGAAAAATCACAACATTGGGAAATTTGCTGCAGAGGGCAGAATAGTAATGTCACATGGTCAAACCCTACCCTAGAACTCCTTGTGCCTATAAAAGGAAAGGGAGGCAGCAGTTTGAGGGGTCGCGAAAATTTCAGCCGAAGGGGGAGGGAACTACCACCTTAGGAGGACCATCGCCGACCATGGCTGCCGATGAAACTATGCCCAAGTCGTCGCAGCTGTTACTCGCTCTCAATTAGTTTAGATCTAGATTAGAACTTAAATTCCAGCACCTGTAGTTAGATTTAAATCCCGATTTCTGTAATTGTGATTGTTGATTTCAGTGTTGTTTAGTTAAAGATGATTGAATGTTCGGATGTTGAATGATTTCATTTTGTTTTGAATTTTATCCATGCTGTTTGGGGAAATTGAATTTTGTTTAGACTGTGAGTTTATTGATTATCTGTTATTGAATTCGTCTTAAATTTGGTTGTATGTAGGATTTAATTGTGAATTGAGATGGTTGTTACGGCGATCAGCGTCGGATCTAGCTCCTTAGTGCTAGAATCTGTGTTGATTACCGATTCACAATTTTTTCACGGCCAATCATAGTCGGGTAGTTTTGATCTGAATTGCGGTGATTGTGGTGCGGTAAAATTGTTGCTGCAAGTTGTTTGAATGTATGTTAAATAGAATTGGCACTCTGTAGTTTAGTTGCTCTGAATTCACAGTTTCCTTTTCCTTGTTAGGTAGAATCAGCTTGAGATAGATCTAGTTTATATTCGAGGCAGAAGAGTTGTGAGCTCAGTAGGATCGGATAGATTTACCGCGCGCTTAGTGTAGTTGTTATTTCCCATGTTCTGTTTATTCAGTTGATCAGCTCACTCACCGCATGCAGCAACTTATTGCTTTCAAGTAAAGTCTAGTTGATCAGTTGGATCAGGGGTTACTCGACCCTGATTAGTTAAGAACTTAACCCATTGTAAAGGCGTGGCAATAGCCATTCCATAGTGTTTCGTAACAAATCAGAAACACATCGTCTCTGTGGAATCGATCCTTACTTCCCTATGCTAGTTAATGGTGTAGTGGGTTAAGTTTTGAAACCGTTTTCGAGCTCTCCCTTGAATCGAGTCCGGTATCTAACTGATCAGTTTGGGCTCCCGAGCGAGTTATCAATTCGGCCTTGTAGGTCGCGGACGTGCTCTCGGCAGACTGATCAGTTGACAGTAGCTCACTTGATCAAGCAGCCTGACGACCAGGGAGCGTGATAAAATGCGAGTTTCACTGTCACGACCGCCCATACAAGGGGTACCACAAACGCGGCGATCGTGACCGACATGCATGGACAACAATTTAAAAGGACAACTTAATTAAACGATTTTGAGGTTATTTTTTTTTTAAAGACATAAGGTAAGATACTACAAAAAGGGATAACGGAAAATTTGACTTAAGAAAAACACATCAATTAAGAACTAAAGTAAAACAAACATTTAACTTAAAAATCTCGAAGAGTACCATTTTAAAAAGAAACGTAATTACTAGTTTAAAACTCATCATCACCATACATGTTCAAACACAAAAACATAGAGGAAAGATTAAGTCATGAGTCATAGTTCAAATTATAGCAGCGGAAAATACGGTTTAAGGAGAGTCAAGGACGACGCCTATGTATGACGACACGACGCATCCTAAGTACTTAAGCCGGCTCAACATCCACCGCAACATCCCCTATTAAATAGAATAGGATTTAAATTGGGTAATTTCTTTATGGAAAAAGGCTCCCATAAAAAGGCAATAATTAATTAAATTCCCACAAGGAAAATAAATGCCTAGGGGCGTGTGATATGGAAGAACAATAGAAGAAAAATATTCACATCCTCAATTAATTAGGCATAGGAATTTATTTGAATAAAAAGGGGGTTCCACAAAATAGGAAAAAATAAAATATCCTCCATTTTTTTTATTGGAGGGGCCGAAAATTAATAGGCTAAAATAGCCAAGGAAATGTTCCAACTCTCTATTTATTTTGGGTGAAGAAATAATATGTGACATGATTTAATTGGATTTAATTTAAAAGGAGAGAGTCAATAAAGCACCAATTAAATCAACGGAAAATAATTCATTCTCCTATTTTAAATAGGGAATTTTCGAAACTCCCAAGGATAATAGAATAGAGTTCGAATTTCATGTGGTACAATTTAGGGTCCATTTGTTTGGATTTAATTTGGATTAAAGTCCCAAGACAATTAATTAAATCCACAAAAAGAAGAACTAATCTCAATAATTAGGAATGGCCGAATATTTCAACGAATTGACTCGTGAAAGAATAAATGCATGATCCTATTAATTATTTCCCCATTTGGAAAAACATAAAATCTCAAGCTCATCATTCACATTAACCACGACAATTTATTTCACGCAAATCACTTAATCACATAGAAACAAGGTTTCATAAATTCCAAAATTCCAATAACGTAATAAAGAGGGTCACAAAAGTTTGGGATGTTACATCCTTCCCCTCTAAACAGAAATTTCATCCCGAAATTTAATCGTCTCACACAAACAGCTCGGGAAACTTTTCTTTCATCTTATCTTCTAACTCCTACGTAGCTTCCTCGGGACCATGGTGCTTCCACAACACCTTCACGGACGCTATCGTCTTGTTTCGTAGCTCTTGTACCTTCCGATCTAGGATTGCTTCGGGCCTTTCCTCGTAGCTCATGTCGGGGGTTAGAATCACTTCCTCTTGGTGGATCACATGTTTGTGGTCAAACACGTACTTGCGCAACTGCGACACGTGGAACACGTTGTGCACGTTCCCAAAGCTGGGAGGTAACGCCAGTCGATACGCTACAGGACCTACTTCATCGATGATCTCGTACGGTCCCACAAAACGCGGTTTAAGCTTGCCCTTCACTCCAAATCTCACGACTCCTCTCGTCGGGGACACTTTCAAGAACACTTTGTCACCAACGTCGAATTTGATTTCCGTTCGACGCACGTCGGCATACGACTTCTGCCTATCTTGAGCTTCCTTGATCCTTGCGCGGATTTGATGCACAATTTCAGTCATCTCCTTTATAGCGTCGGGTCCTAACATCTTCCTCTCGCCAACTTCATCCCAATAGAGTGGGGATTGACACTTCCTGCCATACAAAGCTTCGTACGGAGCCATGTCGATCGTCGCTTGATAGCTATTGTTGTAGGCGAATTCAACCAAAGGTAGAACACTTTCCCAACTTTCCCCTCGATCTAAGACAACGGCTCGCAACATATCCTCAAGTGTCTGAATCGTCCTCTCTGATTGCCCGTCTGATTGCGGGTGATAAGCAGTACTAAAGTTCAACTGTGTGCCCAATTCTCGTTGCAAACTCATCCAAAACTTCGATGTGAACTTCGTATCGCGGTCGGATACAATGGTCTTTGGCACTCCATGCAATCGCACTATCTCATTCACGTAGAGCCTTGCTAGTTTGTCCGCGCCGTAAGTAACCTTAATCGGTAAGAAGTGCGCGCTTTTAGTAAGTCGATCAATGATCACCCAGATCGCGGTGTTGCCCCTTTGTGACTTTGGAAAACCCGTCACGAAATCCATAGCTAGATGCTCCCACTTCCATTCGGGAATTTCAAGCGGTTGTAACTTCCCATATGGCCGTTGGTGTAAGGCCTTCACTTGTTGGCATGCTAGACATCGTTCCACAAATGACGCGACGTCTCCTTTCATTCCATTCCACCAAAACCGTTGCTTCAAATCCCGATACATCTTCGTGCTTCCGGGGTTGCGGTGTAAGGCGTGTCGTGCGCTTCACTCAAGATCTCCTCTTTTAGCGTTTCATCGCTCGGCACACACAAACGCCCATCGTATGTCAAGGCATTATCCGCCTCCTCGCGGAAATGATCAAGCTTGTCGGCTCTCACCTTTGCACGTAACTCCTCCAACTTCCCATCACGTCGTTGGGCTTCTATGAGCTTGGTTCTCAAATCTGGCTCAATCACTAGCGTCGCCAATCTTGCACCCACTGTCTCGGGCGCTTTCACTATCTCCAAACTCATCTTGTCGAACTCGTGAATCAACGCTTCCTCTTGCGTTAGGAAATAAGCCAGTTGAGGTTGGTTCTTCCTACTCAAAGCATCGGCGACCACGTTCGTCTTGCCCGGATGGTAGTTAATACCACAGTCATAGTCTTTCACGACCTCTAACCAATGTCGTTGTCGCATGTTTAGCTCTTTTTTGCTCGAAGAAGTATTTGAGACTCTTGTGATCCGTATAGATTTCGCATCTCACTCCATAGAGATGATGTCTCCAAATTTTCAGTGCATGCACCACTGCTGCTAACTCCAAATCATGCGTCAGAAAATTCAACTCATTCGGTCTCAACTGTCGGGAAGCATATGCTATCACCTTCCCATCTTGCATCAATACGTCCGTGTAGACGGCGAAATCCTTGTCGGGTTCTGGTACCGCTAGGACTGGTGCTGTAGTCAATTTCTCCTTCAACAGTTGGAAACTCGCCTCACACTCTGGCGTCCAAACCACCTTGATTCCCTTCTTTAGTAGTTGCGTCATCGGTCTCGCAATCTTAGAGAATCCTTCAATGAAGCGTCGATAATATCCTGCCAATCCCAAGAAACTGCGGATTTCACTTGGCGTTTTCGGCGACTTCCAATTCTGTACGGCCTCGACCTTCGCTGGGTCTACTTGAATTCCGTTTGCCGTCACAATATGACCAAGAAAGTTCACTCGAGTCAACCAAAACTCACACTTACTAAACTTGGCATAAAGTTTCTCCCTTTGCAACGTTTCCAACACTGTTTGAAGATGTTGTTCATGTTCTTCCTCATTCTTAGAGTACACCAACACATCGTCGATGAAGACTAACACAAACTTGTCGAGATACTCATGGAAAACTCGGTTCATCAAGTCCATGAAAACGGCTGGGGCGTTGGTTAGACCAAACGGCATCACGACGAATTCATAATGGCCATAACGAGTGCGAAAAGCAGTCTTAGGCACATCCTCTCGTCGGACCTTTAGTTGATGATACCCTGATCTCAAATCCATTTTCGAGAAAACGCTCGCCCCTCGAAGCTGGTCAAACAAATCATCAATCCTTGGCAGTGGGTACTTATTTTTCAAGGTCATCTTGTTGAGCTCACGATAGTCGATGCACATCCTCATCGTTCCATCCTTCTTCTTAACGAACAGAACTGGCACTCCCCAAGGTGACACGCTAGGTCGGATGAAACCCAAATCCAACAGTTCTTGCAACTGTACCTTCAACTCGGCCAATTCCTTAGGGGCCATTCGGTATGGCACCTTTGATACTGGCGCTGACCCTGGTTCCAATTCAATGGTGAACTCCACATGTCTGTCAGGTGGCGGTCCTGGCAGAGCTTCGGGAAACACATCGGGAAAATCTCGCACCACTGCCACGTCCTCTACTTTCAATTCCTTCTTTTCCTCTCCATTCAAAAACACTAGGTACGCCGGACGCCCTTTCCTTATCATTGTAGTTGCTTGCAAAGCAGAGATTATGGAGGTTCGCCGGTTCATGGAGATCCCATACAAGATAGTTGGCTCTTCGCCCGGGGCTTGAAAGGAAATCTGTCTCTCTTTACAGTAAATCGTTGCGTGGTTCTCGGTAAGCCAATCCATTCCCAAGATTATGTCTACATTCTCCAAAGGCATAACGTGCAAAAGTTGGGCCACTACTTCTAGTTCTCCTAACACAAACTCTATGTTCGAGCAAGTTCTCACAATGTCAATCAATCCTCCAACCGGTGAAGACACATTCATATTCATTTCAAGCTTAGCAGTAGGGAGTTCTAAGGCATTCACGCATGACATGGAAATAAAAGAATGCGAAGCACCCGTATCAAACAGCACAATAATAGGCAGTTGTTGGAGCTTTCCCATACCTGCCAAATTCTCCTTGCCCTTGTTGACTTGGGGTTCCTGCCCTTGATTCCCTTTGAGTGCATATGCCCTTGCTTGCTGTGGGGCCACTTGTCGGATTGGTTGGGGCTGTTGTGGTGGTCTCTGTCCTTGCCCATTCTTCACTCCACCTTTGTTGTTATTTGGGCATTCTCGAGACATGTGCCCGTTTCCACCGCAGGCATAACACCTAATGCCTCCAACTCGGCACTCCCCAACATGATGCTTGGAGCACCGATTACAGTAGGGTGTTCTCTGCGGGTTTCCCCTCTGATGCGGCACCACTTGGCGCCCATGATTTTGCGGTTGCCGAAAAGTAGGGAATCGCCTCTTGCTGTCAAACGGAGCTCGGTTTCCCTCCCACTTTCTTTTGTCCCTAAAGTTCGCTGGAGGTGCAGACGGTGTAGGGTTTGTTGTCCTCCCATTCTTGGGCAGTGCTTCCTCCACATCTAAGGCACAGCCCAACACCTCGGAGTAAGGAATTCCCCTCCGACTAGCCACTGCCACCCTTATTTCTATCCTAAGGCCGGAACGGAACTTCGCGGCCATCTTCTCGTCTGTATCCACCAATTCTGGCGCATAACGAGTCATCTCACATAGGGCGCGGTCGTACTCGGTGACCGTCATACTTCCTTGCTTCAAAGTGTGGAACTCTACTACCTTCGCACGCCGATAACTTTCCGGTACATACTTGTTGTAAACTTCTTCCTTAAACTCTTCCCAAGTAAGCGCCTCACGGCGAGCGGGGTCCATAGTTCTCTTATTTGTTTCCCACCAGAAGTCAGCGGGTCCTGTCAGCTGATACGTCACGCAGGCTAGGCGTTCCTTGTCCGTGCATCCCATGAACTCAAAGATACGCTCAATATCACGTACCCATGCCTCCGCCTTCGGGGGCTCTCCCAACCCATCGAACTTGGGTGGGTTCTCTTTCCGAAAGGCTTTGATGTACTCCCTTTCGTTTGGTTGGGGTAGAGGTGGTGGTGAAGGTGGGGGTGGATTGCCGACACTTCCCTCTGTCTGTTCCCCCACGTTGTTCTCCGCTCGCGGACCACGTCTACGTCTTGGCGGCATGTTGATCTAAAACACAGGTTAGCACTGTTATGAGTACATCAATACTAGAACACCACTGCTTTCATGCACGCGTACGAAACGATAAAACACAAGCATCCAAAAGCACGTGAAAAGGGAAACTTCCATAGATAACGTGGAAAGGAAAAACAAAAGCATTCGTTCGGGAAAACAAAAAGGTACTACTTCCACTGTCTTAACAACTTAAAGAAAAAAAAGAAACAACATCACTCCTCTATCTAGTGCTAATATCCTCTTCCGGGTCTTCTTCCTCTTCCGGGTCTTCTTCCTCTTCCATATCATCATCCGTGTTAACATCCACGTAGTCATCTTCGTAGCCCGGGACCATGCCCTCTTGTGGTACGGCTTCTCTTACTGCCGTTGGTTTAACCTCGATCACATCCTTGTCTTCCCAAATTCTTTCATCCTCTTCTTTCTCTGTCGATGGTGGTTGCTCCGCACGGGAGTAAATCAAAGCACACGTGAAGGCGTTTAGAAAACCCTTCATGTCGCCGACCATCATCTGGTGCTTTGGTTCGTACCACGTGAACCGATTGGCTGTCGCCTCTAGCCAAGAGTTCCAACTGTCGGGCATCAACTCGATTAGTCTTCTTATGCCACCGTAGGCCGTCACATGGTACCGGCTGGCTTCTCGCCATGAAGTCTCAAAACGTGCGACGACCTCTCTCAAAGCTTTTCCTTCTTCCCTCTCGAAATGATCATAATCGTATATTGCTTGTCGTTGCTTGGCGCTATACTGACTGCTCTTAAGCGCGGTTCGTTTCATTCGTGCCATCTACGTGAAAACGAAAAGTTTCTTTTTCAAAAACACATTTTATTTGTCGTATGTTTGTGATGCGTCTTATGTTTGTCGGGCAGTTTGATGTTAAATTTTTGTCTTACAGTTTCCATCTTTTTATGTTAACGTCGTGCTATTCTCGCGCCTAACATACATCTAGAAGCGTCACCAAATTCATGTTTATACTCACACGCATTCATACCATATTGATATCATGTTTGTACGTACATTGCATGTCTAAATTATCACGTCAAATATCCTTGTATTCCATGCAATCATGCTATTACAACATCATATTCACGCACATAACACATGCTTTAGAATTTACATTAATCATGCTCATAAAACCATTCCATTTCAACTCATCCTCATGCACATCATCCATTCACATGCATATACTAGTCAAATGTCATATCATATCATCATACCCTTCATACATCAATCTCGCATACTTCCAACGATTTACACATACCTCACTTTCATCGGTTGAGCGTGATGCTTTGGATGTTGAGCCTTCGTAACACTTCTTAGTCAAAAAGGGTTCACTAACTTAGACTTAAAGTGAAAGAAGACTCTCGGACCAGAGCGAAAGAACAAAGCTCTGATACCACTCTGTCACGACCGCCCATACAAGGGGTACCACAAACGCGGCGATCGTGACCGACATGCATGGACAACAATTTAAAAGGACAACTTAATTAAACGATTTTGAGGTTATTTTTTTTTTAAAGACATAAGGTAAGATACTACAAAAAGGGATAACGGAAAATTTGACTTAAGAAAAACACATCAATTAAGAACTAAAGTAAAACAAACATTTAACTTAAAAATCTCGAAGAGTACCATTTTAAAAAGAAACGTAATTACTAGTTTAAAACTCATCATCACCATACATGTTCAAACACAAAAACATAGAGGAAAGATTAAGTCATGAGTCATAGTTCAAATTATAGCAGCGGAAAATACGGTTTAAGGAGAGTCAAGGACGACGCCTATGTATGACGACACGACGCATCCTAAGTACTTAAGCCGGCTCAACATCCACCGCAACATCCCCTATTAAATAGAATAGGATTTAAATTGGGTAATTTCTTTATGGAAAAAGGCTCCCATAAAAAGGCAATAATTAATTAAATTCCCACAAGGAAAATAAATGCCTAGGGGCGTGTGATATGGAAGAACAATAGAAGAAAAATATTCACATCCTCAATTAATTAGGCATAGGAATTTATTTGAATAAAAAGGGGGTTCCACAAAATAGGAAAAAATAAAATATCCTCCATTTTTTTTATTGGAGGGGCCGAAAATTAATAGGCTAAAATAGCCAAGGAAATGTTCCAACTCTCTATTTATTTTGGGTGAAGAAATAATATGTGACATGATTTAATTGGATTTAATTTAAAAGGAGAGAGTCAATAAAGCACCAATTAAATCAACGGAAAATAATTCATTCTCCTATTTTAAATAGGGAATTTTCGAAACTCCCAAGACAATTAATTAAATCCACAAAAAGAAGAACTAATCTCAATAATTAGGAATGGCCGAATATTTCAACGAATTGACTCGTGAAAGAATAAATGCATGATCCTATTAATTATTTCCCCATTTGGAAAAACATAAAATCTCAAGCTCATCATTCACATTAACCACGACAATTTATTTCACGCAAATCACTTAATCACATAGAAACAAGGTTTCATAAATTCCAATAACGTAATAAAGAGGGTCACAAAAGTTTGGGATGTTACATTCACATACCATGGAAAAGTAGCTTGGGTAAAGAACAAGTGTTCACCGGGAAGCTCTCCTTGATCTCGACATTCAGATCTTCTCCCTTGACTTTATAGTCTAGACGGTATAGGTGGTCGGCCACTACATTCTCACATCCTTTTCGATCTTCGATCTCCACATCAAATTCTTGAAGCAACAGAATCCACCTAATTAGTCTTGGTTTGGCATCTTTCATTGCAAACAAGGGTCTGATGGCTGCATGGTAAGTATAAACAATACTCCCTCCGTCCCATAAAAGTTGAGACAAAACTTTTGGGCACGGAGATTAAGAATTTATATTAAATAAATAGGAGAGATGAAAAAAGTAGGAAAGATAAGAGAGAGTAAAGTAAATGATGGAATAAAGTAAGAGTGATTAGATGTTTTGTCTTTTGTTAAAAAGGAAATGACTCAACTTTGTTGGGACAGACTAAAAAGGAATACGACTAAACTTTTATGGGACGGAGGAAGTAGTTTTTATACCAGCAAGATAAGGACGAAATTTATCAAAAGAGTAAATAACAGCCAACATTTCCCTTTCAATGGTTGTATAATTTACTTGAGTAGAATTTGTGTGATTGGGAAAACAACTTGATCAATTAGATAAACAAGAAAGTTTGTGTTGTTGTGTGCACGTGCCACCAATCCACCAAACAATAAACCTCAACCAACAACACTAAACAAATAGTAAGTGGAAGCAAGGGTCGAATCCCACTAGGATGAGAGCGGTAGCATGTGTGAAAAATGAATTAGAAAAGATTTTGGCTGCTGCCATGCTTGTTTTGTGGGTTTTGTATTTAAATCCACTGGACTGAGTAAAACTGGAAGTAAACCTAATATAACAGATCAAGACAACTAGTTTCAGCGAAAACATGGTTTCTACTTAACTTTCGGGCAAACTGATCAAGACGGCTAACTAGTGAGAAAGTGAAATGCAGATAAGCTGATCATGCAAATCTAAACTACTAATGCAGAAAACATGCAATCAAATAGTAACATCACTTCCATGCAGATTTAAGACTCTAACAAACAATTTCAGAGATTCAATACCCAGTAGACATGATTCGCGAGATTTGAATGGAAATTAATCTAGATCTGAAAATATGAACAACAAACGACGACAAATAACACGAAATTAAACTAGATGTAAAGAATCTAACTACAACCTAAAATGAAATGCATGAAACAGAACGAAATGAAAGTGAATTCCATAGATCCAACAAAACCTTCGTCAAACATCTCCATAACAGTCAGATTAATCTCAATCAATCTTCAATTCACAAATTCAACCGACAATTCAACACCGATTCACAATTCAGACATGGTACCAACATCGGTGCACATAACTAAATGGAAAATAACTTATATTAAGAAAAACAATTGGTGGAACAGTAGATACAACAACAGAATTGAAGTCTCAAGCAGTAAAACTAAAGTTAAACGAAAACATCAACTCAAAATTAAACTAAGGACTAGAAATGAAACAAGAAAAACAGAATAAACTAAAAGTCTTCGGCCGATCGGGGAATTAGAGCTGGAATTGGCACTCTGCCTTCCTGGATCGGAAGCAGAGAACGGAACTGAACCTTCTTCCTTGATCTACCGCAACATTTTCTCAGATAACTTTCTAGCCACTATGATTTTTTTGGAAATGATTGCATGACTGCGTAACGTCTGAATGGCGTAACTCCTCCTCATTTTATAGATGGTTCTTGCTCGAATCTAGGATGGATCTCCATCGATTTGGCATTTGTACCCCTGGAATCAGGAAATTTGTCCATCTTTCTTCAAGTGGTGCCCAGCTTCTCTTGAGCAACTTGATCAGTTTAGATGACTTTTCAGCAGCTTTGAGCTACCTTTCTCCTTCTGCAGCTACTTGATCAACCCGTCTTCATTCACTTGATCAAGTGGCAATCCTGCACACTTTGTCACCCACTAAATCTATGCATGATATGAGCCTTATCTAGAATCAACGGTTCTACTCGCGTAATATATAATCTGAATATCTTGTGTCTTTGTTGTCCCAAAGCTGCTCCTACCGCCACATCAATGGCGTCACACGTGATCTCAAATGGTTGAGACCATTCATGGGTGAACAAAATTGGAGCACTCACCAATGCTTTCTTCAAAGTCTCTAAAGCCTGCAAGCATTCACATGTAAATTTGAATCCTTTTCTAATAACTTACAGTGCGGTTTTGCGATCTTTGAGAAATCCTTGGTGAATCTTCTATAGAATTCTGCATGTCCCAAGAAACTCCGCACACCCTTCTCATTAGCTGGCGGCGACAACTTCTCAATTGCGACAATCTTTGCTCTATCTACTTCTAGACCTGCAGAAGAGACTTTATGTCCCAAGAGTATTCCATCTTTTACCATGAAATGACATTTCTCTCAATTTAATACTAGGTTAGTCTCAACACATCTCTGCAAAACTTGGGCAATATTATCCAAACAGTGATCAAAGCTTTTACCAAACACAAAAAAATCATCCATAAAAAGTTCCATCACATTTTCAAGTCATGAAAAATTGCCATCATGCATCTTTGAAAAGTAGCAGGAGCGTTGCATAGACCAAAAGACATCTTCCTATAAGCATATATCCCATAAGGGCAAGTAAAGACAGTATGTTGATCTTCAGGAGCAATTGCAATTTGATTATAACTGAAATAGCCATCCAAGAAACAATAAAATTCATATCCCCCTAATCTATCAAGCATCTGATCAATAAAGGACAATGGGAAATGGTCTTTTCTAATCACAACATTCAACATCCTATAATCGATGCATACTCTCCAACCAGTAGCCACTCTAGTGGCTATTGACTCACCATTCTTACCTGGCACAACGGTCATGCCGCCCTTCTTTGCAACCACCTGAGTAGGACTCACCCATTCACTGTCAGATATAGCATATATAATACCAGCATCGAGAAGTTTAATGACATTTTCCTTACTACATCTTGCATAATGGGATTAAGTCTACGTTGATTTTGAACGCGGGGTTTGTACCTTTCTTCAAGCAAAATCCTATGCATGCAATAGATAGGCTAATCCTTTTCAAATCAGAAATAGACCAACCAAAAGCAGATTTATACTTGTTCAAGACACACAACAGTTTTTCACATTCCTTTTCAGTCAAAGCTGCAGACACAATGACAAGATACATACTGTTTTCCCCCAAAAATTCGTACCTCAGATGAGCATGAAATGGCTTAAGCTCCACCTTGAGCGGTCCCTTCGGCTTATCTTTCTCCTTCTGATGTGTTTCTTCTTCTAAAGTCCAGAGGGGAAGAAAATTGTTCCTCTTTTGTGGGATCTTTTCTGGTCATGCATTAAGCTCCCCTACTGCTTTGCATACATTATCCTTCATGTTAGTCAAATCATCATTAATAGAGATTGAGTTTTACCAGACACATCTCCAATGGATCGTGTTCAGCATGGTATATGACTTCCACCCCCCCTACGCAATCGGTGGTGATCTCTATCACCAAACACTCCTCATATCCTTGTGCCCCTTCGTTTCTGTGGAACTTTAAGGCATCATAGATATTATTATTCCAAAGAGTTGTCTAGTTTGAAACTTTATTTATTATTCATGGAATAAAATCCAACTGCGCAGATTTCTCAATAATAAATTCCTTTTTCAAACACCTCTTGGGGATAGAATCATACTACAGTGGGCACGCGAATTCTATGATATAATATTCTTAATATTCTTACGTTATTCAATTACTACCACCCAAGATACCGTGATTGAGTTGTGAAAAACTCTCACACATTGATAAGTCAAAGTGACATCTAATCAAATAAGCAACATTAATATTATTTTCATAAGAAATACTAAAATTTTCGAAACATATTCTTTTAGTAGATTGCAATAAATAATACATTTCGGGTCGATCGTTTCAGTGCTCTACCACACCAGTGTTAATGATCAGTCGGTTTCCATGCATTGGTTTAAGGTAGATCACTTGTATAATTCGAGGAAAACTGATGAAATTTTAGTGGAATTCTATGTCAAAAGTAGGTCCAGTTGATCAAGTGGGAACTAGTCGCCGACAATGCTATCAATATGAAAATGAAATCCAACTGATCAAGTCAACGGCAAAAGAAGGAGAAAATCGCAACATGAGGGAGATGTGCTGCAGAGGGCAGAAGAGTAATGTCACATGGTTAAACCCTACCCTAGAACTCCTTATGCCTACAAAAGGAAAGGGAGGCAGCAGTTTGAGGGGGTCGCGAAAATTTTAGCCAAAGGGGAAGGGAACTACCACCGGAGGAGAACCATCGCCGACCATGGTTGCCGACGAAACTCCGGCCGAGTCGTCGCAGCTGTTAATCGCTTTCAGTTAGTTTAGATCTAGCTTAGGATTTCAATTCCAGTATCTGTAGTTAGATTTAAATTCTGATTTCTGTAATTGCGATTGTGGATTTCAGTTCTATTTTAGTTAAGGACGATGGAATGGTCAGATGATGAATGATTTGAGTACTTTTGAATTTTATCCATGCTGTTTGGGGTAATTGAGTTTTGTGTAACCTGTGCTTTCATTTATTATCTGCTATTGAATTCGTTTCCGATTTGGTTGGTATGTAGGATTGATGAGTCCATTTCCATGCATTGGTTTTAGGGGGAGTTAAGTGCATAACTTGGAGAAACTCACGGTTTTTGGTAGATTTCTTATGTGGATACAGGTCTAATTGATCAAGTTAGGTGAAGCTGCCCAGTTTAGCATCAATCCAGAAAAGAGCGCATTCCAGTTGATCAAGTCGACTGTTTGGAGCCGAATCCTGAAGTCTTGGAAAATTCTAGTGCAAGGGGCAAATCAGTAAAAGCGTGGCATTGAAAACATGACCTAGGGATTTGGGCCTATATAAAAGGAAAGAAGAGAAGAGAAAAAGGGGACTCTTATCCAATTCTCAAATCAGCCAGTAGATAGTTCGGAAGGTAGCCGGAAGGCGATGGAGTCCAATCACTAATCTATCTTTACTGCTTTCGTAGTTAGATTAGCGAATTATTGTTTAATTCCTATTTTATTAGCTAGATTTATCGCTTTCAGCTCACAGTTGCAATTATCGTAGCTCAATTTTCGCATCTTAGCTCGGTGTTTTGTTTCGCCGATTAATTTTGAATCTGAAGTTGATTTGTGTTTTCGGATCCTAATTTTAGTTTAGTAATTGGAAATTGTTGGTTGTTCTGTTTAACTTTCGGAATTTTTGATCTGAATTGTGCTCTGATTTTCTTTAGGAGTTGGATTTTCAAATCCAATTTCCGAATGCTCTGTTGATTGTGTTGTTAGTTGAATTTGTGTTGGGTAGTTGTAATTCTTCACCGATCGGTGGTGGATCTAACTCATAGTGTTAGATTCTGAGCCGATTGGTGATTTCATGCATTTTGATCGGAGAATCGGAGTTAGTGGTTTTAGATCTGATCGGAAGTGTTAGAGTGTGGTTGGATTAGAACGAAATCGAGTTGGACTTGTCCATTCTAATTTCGATCTCGTCGTGATTCAATCATCTGTGTGTTAATCGGGAGTTCCACGAGTTCTGTGTTTGTTGAATTGAATGCTTGTGGTAGATCTGTTTGAGTTCGAGTTGAGGTGTTAGCATGTTTAGTTGATCGGTTAGTTTCATTGCTTTCGTAGCTATAGTAGTTTCCCTTGTTTCTTAATCTTAGGAATTCGATGCCTAGTGTTAGTTGATCCGTTAGTGCATAAGACCCCTATTTTCATCCCTTAGCTTAATCCAGTTGATCAGTTGGACTATGACATAAGTCCAGCTTAGTTAGAAACTTAACCCACTCAAAAGCGTGGCAGCAGCCATTCCTACAGTACACTCACTCGCATTTCCTTTAGCACATCATCCTTGTGGGATTCGAGCCTTACTTCCCTATGCTAATTAATAGTGTAGTGGGTTAAGGATGTTGAGAGTGAGGATTCGTCGCACATCCAACGACATTTAGGTCGATTAGGGGACCCAACCTGATCCATCTGTGAGCCATATTTGCTTATCTTTATTGTGCGTGATGAACCCAACACACCTCTCAAGGATTTAATTGCGAATTGAGATGGTTGTTACGGCAATCGGCGTCGGATCTAGCTCCTCAGTGCTAGAATCTGTGTTGATTACCGATTCCTAAGTTTTGCACAACTGATCTGAGTTGGGAAGTTCGGATCTGAATTGTGGAGATTATGTTTTGGTAGAATTGTTGCTACAAGTTGTTTAAATGTGTGTTACATAGAACTCTCACTCTGTTCAGTAGTTAGTTTCTCTGAATTAACGGTTTCATCTTCCTTGATAGGTAGAAACAACGTAAAGTGGATCTAGTTTGTATTAGAGATTGAAGAGTTGTGAGCTCAGTAGGATTGGATGGATTTACCGCATCTTTAGTGTAGCTATTATTTCTTGTTCTATTATTCAGTTGATAAGTTTGTTCATCGCATGCTGCAAATTATTGGTGTCAATTAAGTCTAGTTGATCAGTTGGATCAGGGGTCAGTTGACCCAGTTTAGTTAGAAAACTTAACCCAACCATAAAGGCGTGGCAGCAGCCATTCCATAGTGTTTCGTAACAAACCAGAAACGCATCGTCTCTGTGGGATCAATCCATACTTCCCTATGCTAGCCAATAGTGTAGTGGGTTAAGGTTTTGAAACCGTTTTCCAGCTCTCCCTTGAATCAAGTCCGGTATCTAACTGATCAGTTTGAGTTCCCGAGCAAGTTATCGATTCAGCCTGGTAGGTCGCGCACGTGCACTCGGTAGACTGATCAGTTGACAACAGCTCACTTGATCAAGTAGTCTGACGACCGGGAACGTGACAAAATGCGAGTTTAAGTTACTAATATCGTATTAGGTAAGAGTGAATTATCACTAACATTGCAACCATATCGATAGGGGAGTCAAAGCCTATCTAGGTTGTGAAACTGTTTTCCAAACAATTATCTCAAATAGAACCTGACCCTTGGTGATAAGTTGGTCATGTTCCTTGATTTGGATGAAAATTTCCTTGATTCTCCGGATGATACTGTTGATGTTGTGGAGGGTTTGAGTATCCTTGGTATCCCCGTTGGTGTGGCAGAACGTAAGGAACAACTATGTTATTCTAGTTTCTCTTTGACCAGTTGGACTGGTTTCCTGGATTTCTGTTACCCCAGTTGTTTTGTCCTTCTTTATTTCTGCTAGGCCAGTTGCCTTGGCTTTCATGATTCCCACTAGCCCAGTTCGGTTGAGTCTCTGGAGGGTTCGGATAATATGTAATCTGTGGTGGAGGTGGTGACAGGTTTCGATTTGTATCAGCCTACCTAAAGTTTAGTTGATCCTTCCACGGTATATGTCGTTGTTTTCCTGGGTTCCAGCTCCAATTTGGGTTCCAACAACCAACTGCATTCACTTGAGCTTGGTACTCCATTTCCCCTGGTGATCCATAATAAGGATAAAACTCCTCTGGTCCAGGTGCTGCTCTCATTTTCTCAGCGGGCACAGGTTGTTTATGTTAGGGTTGGTATACTAGAAAGCATGTTTCGAGCAAGTTTGCGAGAATAGAATCTTGCTTTTGTATACAAAAACTCTACAATCCACTTTTAAGCCGATTCAGTATTATTCAAGCAATTTAGCACGAATAGAATTAGTATATTATTACATTGTGTTTGCTTGTGCATTTATAAGATGTTTTATAAATATTTAAATGCATAAGAAGCAAACAAAGCCTAAGTCTTTTGCTTAGTAGACTGGTTGTGGGCGTCGTCCACTTTAAGGTAACTACAGTCATTTCTATGCGATGCTTTGCAAAAGAGAAAGAAGAATTTCACAACCAGATAGACTTTGGCTACCTATCGCGAAAGGTTGCCATGTCATTCCGATTATTTCTAAGCCTTATTGAAATAAGATGACATTGGTGTGGTATAGCATTGAATGTATCTAATAGAAAAACGTGTCTTTATGCTATCTACTGAAAGACTAGGTCTTGATAAAATACTATTTCTTAATCTACATACGTTAGCATTGAGCATACGGTATTGATTATGCATTACTTTGACTTATCAAATGGTGCGGGTTTTTCGCAACCCAATAATCCTGATATCTTGGGTAGTGGTGATTAATATCTAGCGGTGCTAGGATTGCTATTATGTTGAATCGTGCGCGAGGTGAGTCTCGTTTGATAATGTCCTCAAGAGGAGCTCGAACAAGGTTTTATTATTCGAAAAACCGGCAAGTTGGAATTTAATTATTCCATGAATAATAAATAAGTGTTTCTTGCTAAGTCCACTCTTGGAATTAATAAGATGTTAATTAATTAAGTCCATAGCTGACTTCAATTAATTAATGGACATTTATATCTTAAGCGCGGGAAATAAACATTTAAACAAAATGGAAACCTGGATTACTTATAATTTCGGATTTGGATGGGCAGTGCAATATTATTCCTGTAGTGGCTGCAAATAATATTCCAATATAAGCTTGTATTAAATTGTGGGTTCAATTTAATTAGTTAAAAGCTAATTGGGTGAGGCCACATCCAAACCTCCGTAGATCCCTGACAGGGCCCAATATGTAACTTATAAATAGGAGTATAAAGGAGACAGAAAAGACAATTAATTTCAACTGAAATTTTCGACCTCTCCCTGAAAAGAAAATTTTTCGACCTCTCCCTAAAAAGAAGAGGACGATTTTTTGCTCTCCTCCGTGAGATCAATTTTTGTCTTCTTCATTCGAGTCATAGTATTCTGATAAGATTAGCCCACACTAATTTCGGAATACAGTTCGAGAACCAGTGAGAAGATCTGTGGTCTAGTATTAAAGATCATCGTGGAGAAGGTGCAAGCAATCGTCGATTCTTTGTAGAATCAAATCGGTAACTCTAAACCGTAGAAATCATGTTTTAGGATTTATATTGTTGGAGCATGAATTATTTGCGTTCTAGCATGCATTTCTGTGTTAACATGTGAATAGATTAATCGCATAATCCGTCAAATAGATCATACGTCAAATTTATTTGTTTTGTACAAGCCTTCCGCTGTGCAAGGGGCACCAAACCCTAGCAGTTTACTCTTTTCCAAAGCATTTAAAATTGTTTTCTCCATTTTATCTATTCGAGCATCCATTATACCCTCAACCTGAATTGTTGCTGCATTAGTTGTTCATCTTTTGAGATGGTGAGTACTCGGATCATTAATAAGGCTCGTTTCATGCATTGGTTTTGGGTCAAAATTTTGCGACTTTAGCGAGCTAACACATGTTTTTAAGTTCAGGTGCGTAGATAATCTGCCAGGTTAAGGAAATTGATGAAATATCTACTAGGCAGAGGAAAGCAGAGGAATCATGCAGAAATGGCGAAGGAGCAGAATCATTTTAAAGAGAATTCTAGGGAGGTCAAAATGGAGAAATCAGAAACTCGAGCCTCAACTATAAATAGAAGAGGCAGCATCATAAAAGATATCTCTCTTCTTAGCTCGCTGCACATTTTAGCTTACGCACTTAGGTAATCATGGTTTCATTCTGGGTAACTTGGTGATGGGGTTTGGTGCCCCTTGCACAGCGGAAGACATGTACAAGACAAATAAATCAGACGTAGGATCTATTTGACTGATTATGCGATTAATCTATTCACATACTAACACAGAATTGCATGCTAGAACGCAAATAATTCATGCTCAAAGAATATAAATCCTAAACATGAATTCTAAGGTTTAGAGTTACCGAATTGATTCTTCAAATAATCGACGATTGCTTGCGCCTTCTCCACGATGATCTTCAATACTAGACCACAGTTCTTCTAATCTGTTCCCGAACTCAAGTTATGACCTTTGGATGGGCAAAGCTTGTCAAAACCGAAAGGACTCGACTAGAAAGAAGACAAAATTTCTCTCGAAATAAGAGAGAAAATTTCGAATCTATCCAGAGGGGAATTTTTGAAAATCACTGAATGAATTCATCATCTCTGTCATCTGTCTAGTCTCCTTTATATAGAGTTATGATGGGCCAGATTAGGGATCTATGGAAGGTTTGGATGCTAATCTCACCCAATTAGCTTTTTACTAATTAAATTGAACCCACAATTTAATATAAGCTTATATTGGAATATTATTTGCAGCCACAACAGAAATAATATTGCACTGCCCATCCAAATCCGTAATTACAAGTAATCTGGGTTTCCATTTTGTTTAAATGTTTATTTCCTGTGCTTAAGATATAAATGTCCATTAATTAATTGAAGTCTGCTATGAACTTAATTAATAAACATCTTATTAATTCCAAGAGTGGACTCAGCAAGAAACGCTTATTTATTATTCATGGCATAGTTAAATTCCAACTGGCCAGTTTCCGAATAATAAAACTTTGTTCGAGCTCCTCTTGAGGACATTATCAAATGAGACTCACCTCGCGCGCGATTCAACATAATAGCAATCCTAGCACCGCTAGATATTAATCACCACTACCCAAGATATCAGGATTATTGGGTTACGAAAAACTCGCACCTTTTGATAAGTCAAAGTAGCGCATAATCAATACCGTATGCTCAATGCTAACGTATGTAGATTAAGAAATATTTATTTATTAATACCTAGTCTTTCAGTAGATAGCATAAAGACACGTCTTGCTGTTAGATCCATTCAGTGCTATACCACACCAATGTCATCTTATTTCAATAAGGCTTAGAAATAATCGGACTGACATTGCAACCTTTCGCGATAGGTAGCCAAAGCCTATCTAGGTTGTGAAATTCTTTCTCTTTTGCAAAGCATCGCATAAAACTGACTGTAGTTACCTTAAAGTGGACGATGCCCACAACAAGTCTACTAAGCAAAAGACTTAGACTTTGTTTGCTTCTTATGCATTTAAATGTTTATAAAACATCTTATAAATGCACAAGCAAACACAATGTAATAATATACTGATTCTATTCATGCTAAATTGCTCGAATAATACTGAATCGGGTTAAAAATGGATTGTAGAGTTTTTCGTATACAAGCAAGATTCTATTCGTACGAACTTGTTCGAAACATGCTTTTCAGTAACCAAACCTAACAATCTCCCACATATACTCAAAACATGCTTTCGAGTGTACCCACTGCCAAAAACTCTCCCACTTATACTCAAAGCAGATCTCGATCCCAGATATATCAAACTACCATTCATTTCACATCATATTTGAAACATGTTGTCACAACGGCATTTACTGTGAGAAAATCTGCTTGGTTGTTCTCTGATCATATCTATTCCACCATAATGTCTTGCTGCATACTTGATCTTTAATTAATTTCATCTTTCTATGTGATTGCTTAGATTTATTAGCTCGTGTGTCCCTTGAGTTAGCCTTCACTAGAGTAATCATAACAAAATATAATACTCATAGGCATACTCAAACTTACGATTAAAGCTATTAGGAGGTTAATCCTAAACACATGCTTAGAGCATGACTTACTCGATCACTGATTAGTCATAAAACTAAGTCAGTGTAACCCCAAGAACATTACATGAATGACTGGTAAACTTGAATATAACGATTAGTCTTTCTCAAGCACTATTGTATATTCTTTACCTCAATCAAAGTTCTTTGCCATGGTTAATATGATATATACACGCTATGCAAAAGCACAACTTATATCAAACTTAGTACACATCATAGCATACATGAGACATTTATCTCCAAAACTAGTCTCATAATTATTGTTCACACTTAGCATCAAACGACACTTGACTAGAGGCAAGATAATTCCATCTTGAAAGGTAAAAACCTTTACATGGAATTTCTAATGCTAAAATGTTCCAAGAAACGCATAGATATAGCAATTTTAAATACTTAGATGCTCAAAATGTAGTTAGTCTCTCTTAAATCCTTTATCTTAAACTGGGTAGACAACCAGTTTCCTACGCTAGATGTCAATCTTAGTTTTTTTACAACTTTTGTAGATTTCATCATCGTAGAATACCAATAATACCATATTTAATGCACTTTCAACTTCCTTGTGCTTATAGCACTACTATGGGCAAAAGTCAAAATCCAGACATTTGACAATTTTGATAAAACACATATACTCTGATTTAGATGCATGTCTAAGACCACGAAGGTCTTCATAAGCTTCCAATCACGTGTTTCTTTCCCTTTATTACATACCCATTAGGATGTTCCACGTAGATGATTTCCTCAAGACTTCTATTAATAGAAAGCTGTCTTGACAATCATGTACATACATTCTAATTTATGTAAATTCTGATAGACAGTAGGATCGAATCAATCCTGGCACAACGACAGACGAGAAGATGTTTCTCTTTGGGCATAACCCATTGTCATTGTCTAGCCCTTTTGCGATCCACATTTACACTTGCAATACACTAGCTCCCACTGACTGACACAACATATAGGTAGTATTGCAAGTCTTGTAAAACATGTTTTCTACCTTATATTGTAGTTTGGAATCTATCACCTTTTCAAGGGTGAATATCCAAATAAACCAGTACTACATTGTAGTTAAAGGGATTATGTTCAAGTTAATCTAAGAATGAGTCTTACGACACTCTTAGACCCATGATGACAAGGATCCATGTATTTTATGATCCATTTCCCAAGGATTACGCATTTTGGATGCTTGATCTAGGTATTTTTTTTTTGAGAATTGATTTTCTATTCTATCAACAAAGGCAACCCAACAAGAAATAAGGAAACTAAGATGATCAAAACAAGAAGTAACATTGGATAGAGTGGAAATTGAGATACATAGTCATTGATGAGGCAAGTTAAGACACTTACAACATACTAACATGCATCCATGGCTAGATCTTCAAGGGAAACCACAAACCTTGAAGCATACCTCTACTTGATCCATACTTCACTAGGAATTGATGAAACAAGCAACCTAAATCTAGGAATTGGATAGAAAACCCTCTTCAAGAGGAACAAATCTCTCAAGTATATAATTTCAGCAAAAAACCAAGGAAAAGAAATGAAGTTAAGAGGTATTTATACTATGGGTCCAAAAATAGAAAGTTGGCCCACAAAATCTAAGTATCAGCCATTTCGCCCGGCTGGGCTTTTTTCACAGGCCAAAACGCCCGGTCCGGGCGTTTTCCCTGTCCCCAGGCGAACTTCAACATTAAGCTGGGGGCGCGAAATGACCAGCCCGGGCGTCCTCCTCAGTGCATTAGCCAAATCGCCCAGTCGGGCGATTTTCGCATGCGAAAACGCCCGACCCGGGCGTTTCCTTTGGAAACCTCGGTCGACCCTCGTTTTTCAGCACAATCCTCAACTTTGGCTCCTCCGTCCTCCTAGGCTCCTCCCGCTTGGACTTTTGAATAAAAGTTGCGAGCCCATCCCGAAGCCGCCTCATCATGGCTCTCGTCATGGGTCCGCCACGTGAGTTCGTATCATCCTCCCCTTCTTGGAAAGGATTTGTCCTCAAATCCGGGCTCCCTACAAAATCAAACGGACTCAAATCAGTGACGTTGAACGTGCAACTAACATTATACTCACCGGGCAAGTCGATCACGCAGGCATTGTCGTTGACGCGCTCCAACACGAGAAAGGGCCCATCTCCTCTAGGGGCTAGCTTGCCCTTAGTCTTGTCGGGGAAATGTATCCTCCTAAGATGTACCCACACCCAATCACCGGGTTCAAAAACCACCTTCTTGCGTCCCTTGTTCACGTGGCGCGCTACTTTCTCTCCCTTCTCTCGAATCCTCTCTTGCACTTGGGTATGCATCTCCTTCACAAACTTAGCCTTCTCCTCTCCCCCTACATCAAGCATAATTGGCAAAGGCAAGTCCTCTGTGGACAAATCCAATGGGGTGAGGGGGTTAAATCCATATACAACTTCAAAAGGAGACAACTTAGTAGTGGAATGAAAAGTCCTATTGTATGAAAATTCGGCAATAGGTAGACACTCCTCCCAAGACATCTTATTCTCAAAAACTAGAGCACGAAGAAGGGCACCTAAGGACCTATTCACTACTTCCGTTTGTCCATCCGTTTGGGGATGGGCGGTAGTAGAAAAGAGAAGCTTGGTTCCAAGACTTCCCCAAAGGGTCTTCCAAAAGAAACTCAAGAATTTGACATCCCTATCACTCACAATTGTTTTTGGAATCCCATGCAATTTGACCACCTCCTTGAAAAACAAATTTGCAATGAATTTAGGATCATTCGTATTCCTACATGGAATGAAATGAGCCATCTTGGAGAACCTATCTACCACTACCAAAATACTATCATTCTTTCTAGAAGACATGGGTAGGCCTAGCATGAAATCCATGGAGATGTACACCCAAGGTTGTGTAGGTATAGGTAAAGGAGTATAAAGCCCAAAGTTACTAGACTTAGACTTGGCTTGTCCACACTCTATGCATTGACCACAAAATTTCTCAACATGTTTCTTCATACAAGGCCAAGAGAAATGTTCACTCAAAATATCAAAAGTTTTTGACACCCAAAGTGCCCCATCAAGCCTCCCAAATGAGATTCCTTAATCAACAAGTCACGAAGAGAGCAATTAGGAATGCAAAGCTTATTCTCTTTATACAAGTAACCATCCATCCTATATTATTTATCAAAAGATCCTTTTTCACATGCTTCAAAGATAGTGGCAAATTCGTGATCATGCTTATATAAGTCTTTAATGAACTCAAAACCAACATACTTTGAAGCACACACAACAAGCACTTGTTTTCTCACATGCATCACATGGTTATCAATTAAGACATCTTCACTTGAACGAGCATGAGGCTTCCTAGAAAGGGCATCGACAACAACATTTTCCTTCCCCTTTTTATATTTGATCACATAAGGGAAAGTTTCTAGAAAGGCACTCCACTTAGCATGTCTTTTATCAAGCTTATGTTGTCCCCCTAGGAACTTAATGGATTCATGATCGGTGTGAATTACAAACTCCCTATGCATGAGGTAATGTTGCCAATTCTCTAAGCACCTCACTATAGCATACAACTCCTTGTCATATGTAGGGTAGTTTAATTGGGCTTGGCCAAGCTTTTCGGAGAAATAGGCTATGGGTTTCCTCTCTTGCATGAACACTCCTCCTACCCCCACTCCACTAGCATCACACTCTAGCTCAAAAGTCTTGTCAAATTGGGAAGGGCTAACAAAGGAGCATGAGTAAGGTCATTTTTCAAGGTGTTAAAAGCCCTTTCTTGTTTCTCTCCCCCACTTAAACTCTACATTATTCTTCACAAGGTGATTAAGGGGAGATGCCTTAGTAGAAAAATCTCTCACAAACCTCCTATAGAAGCTTGCAAGACCATGGAAAGAACGAACTTCACTTACAACAAATCCAAGAAACACAACCTCATCAACACAAAAAGTACATTTGGATAACTTGGCATATAAGGCATGCATTCGCAACACTTCAAGCACATCCCTATGATGATTAACATGCTCTTCTACGCTCTTACTATAAATCAAGATATCATCAAAATACACTGCCACAAATTTTCCAATGAAAGGAAGAAGCACATGATTCATCAAACGCATGAAAGTGGAAGGAGCATTAGTTAACCCAAAAGGCATAACAAGCCATTCATATAAGCAAAATTTGGTTTTAAAAGCGGTTTTCCATTCATCCCCTTCTTTCATGGGAATTTGGTGGTACCCACTTGCTAAATCAATTTTGGAGAAACAATTAGAGCCACATAGATCCTCAAGCATATCATCTAGCCTAGGTATAGGGTGTCTTTACTTAATGGTGATCTTATTGATGGCTCTACAATCCACGCACATTCTCCACGTTCCATCCTTCTTAGGTACCAAAATAACTGGTACGACACAAGGTGAGAGAGATTCTCTAATCAAACCTTTGGCAAGGAGTCCCTCGACTTGCCTTTGAAGTTCTTGAGTCTCCTTTGGGTTTGCTTTGTATGCCGCCCGGTTGGGAAGAGAGGATCCCGGTACAAAGTCGATTTGGTGCTCAATCCCTCTCACGGGTGGGAGTTCATTTGGAAGCTCATCAGGAAAGACATCCTTAAAACCTTGCAAAACACTTTCAATAAACAAAGAACAAGGATTAGTGTTAGTATTCAAACATAAATCATTTCGGACCATGAGAAGAATGGTTGATCGGATTTTTAGTGCCCACCCAAGGTCGGGAGCCCTAGCTAACAAGCATCCTTTTCCCTCCCTTGCTTGTGGTTTTTCTTACTTGGGTACTTTATTTATGCTCTCACCACCCCCTCTCACACTTGCCTTTTTTAGCTCACCCTCACTCACAAGCCTTTTCTCTTTATCCCTTTCCCTTTCTCTTTGTAAATGTTGGTGTGCCTCAAACACATCCTTAGGTAAGAGAGGCTTCAACCTCACCTTCAACCCATTCGCCATGTAGAAACATTCATTGTTGAATCCATTCTTATACACCCTCCTATCAAACTCCCAAGGCCTTCCCAACAACACATGACAAGCCTTCATTAGAATGATATCACACATCACCTCATCCTCAAAGACACCATTCTTCAAAGAAACAAGACATTGATCCTTCACCTTTAGCTCCCCGGACTCCCCTAGCCATTGAAGCTTGTAAGGATTGGGATGTTTGTCAACCTTCAACCCCAACTTGGCCACCAATTGTTCACTCACCACGTTAGCACAACTACCTCCATCAATAATCACCAAACAAGTTTTAGATTGTACCTTGCAATTCATATGGAAGATGTTGCACCTTTGTTCTTTATGCTCCTCAAAATCGGGTTGTACATTGAGCATCCTTAGCATCACCAAGGACTTTGACCCCTCATCCTCTTCTTCTCCACTAGAATATGACATACGTGGCTCTACACTCGCCTCCTTGTCGTCTACCACCACGTCTTCCTCATCCTCACTATGCACGCTACCATCTTGCCCAATAACCATGACTCTTTGGTTAGGGCACTCACGAGCATAGTGACCATAGCCCTTACACTTGAAACATTGTACCTTGCTACTCTCCGTTGAGGAAGGGCTCTTGGTAACTTGTGGACTTGAGCTTGGAGATCCCTTGTACGGTGCCTTGCCTTGAGTAATAGGTGAGCTCTTCATCTTCTTGGAAGGGGTACTCCACTTGTTTCCTCCCATCCCGGTTTAACTAGAAGCAACCCTTGCCTTGGTAAGAGCCACCTCTTTACCTTGCCTCTCAAAAGTCTCGGCAAAACTTAGTACTTCTTCCCCCAATGTGATTCCCCTCAAAGCCTCAATTTGAACTTATGTTTCAAGGACGTGTTGAGACCATGGATGAAGCGGTCTTGAGTGGTTTCCTCCGATTCATTTACCCCAATCTTGTTCATCAAAGCAAGAAGTTCATAGTAGTAATCCATCAAACTCATGGATCCTTGCCTTAGATCTTGAAGCTCCCCACGAAGTTTATGATAATAGGACCTCGGTACAAAGGGCTCCTTCATGATTCGGCACAACTTATCCCATGAACGCACTTCCCCCATCTTAGCTATCCTCCTCTTTCTCAACACCCTCATTCCACCAAGTGTTAGCATTACCCCTCAAACTCGGCTAAAGCAATCTTCACCTTATCTCCCTCGAAATAGTTGTGGAGAGAAAAGATTTTCTCCACTTGAGATTCCCACTCTAAGTAGGCTTCGGGATCGAACTTTCCATGGAATTCGGAAAGGTTGTGTTTCAAGATCTTGGAACGGATCATCAAACCTTGGTCGGGGGCTCCTCCTCATAATACCTATCCCTACTAAACCTATCCCCATAAGGCTCCATCCCTCCATATTGGTTTCCTCCTCCATAGCGACCATACCCTCCATTTCCTCCTCCAACCCGCCTATTGACTCCAGTTTCCCGCCCCCCCCCCCCAATCCTTCCATTCTCCAAATTGTTAACCATATCCCGTACATTCCCTCCTTGCCTCCCCTCATACTCCTCCTCTTCAACATTTTCCTCCAGAACCTCATTAGGCACGACATTTTCCATAGGATTAGAAGGCCTCGTCCCCTGCTCTCCCTTCCAGGTGTTGAACTCTTCAAATAAAGTGTTTTGAGCGGCAAGCATGCGGACTTCGGATTCTTTGGACCGAGCAATGGATTCTCTTGCTCGCACATCCATTTGGATCATCACCTCTTGTTTGAATTCCTTCATCATTCGGGCCATCATGCTCACAAGGTCCCCATCGGGTATAGGTGAGTCATGCTTGTTTCCTCCCCTTCCGCACTTGTCCCCGCCATTTTGTTGGACCGGGTGCGAGGAGGCATAGAGTAAGTACCTACAAATCAAACAAACACTAGGAACTAGTCCTAGAGGTTAGTAATAAAAGAAAATAGAATTTAAGAATATGAACTCAACCTTGATGTCCCAAACCCCCCTCAAATCACTCCCCAATAACTCTCGACAAAGGCTAAGAATATTGTTAGAAAGGTGGATTCACTCACGATCACAACTCCAATTCCAAGATTTAAGTGCTTGAGGTGGATCAATCAAGGTATACTCCTTGGTTCAACAAAATCAAGAAGACAAAGCCATAAACACATATTAGCAAGATGCAAGTCAAGGAAAAAAAACAAACAAGGGGTGAAACTTTTGCTGAAATCTGGCTGATCTTTATGATTTTTTTTGGTATTGATTCCCGCGCCCAATTTGGATGAATTTTGGTGGATAGATTCCCAAACAAGTCTAGATCAAGAGAAAAATGGCCATATATAGTCAGATTTGATAGTTTGATAGGTTTTGTATGGTTTTCCCCAACTATGCCAAAACAGGGCAATGATGTTGATCTCCACAGTTAACTAGGCACACAAAGGAAATTTTTGCAGGTAAGTAGGTCACATAACATAGATCATACACACCAAATATCAGCTTAATCTAAGCACAATTGATCAATCTGATCATCCCAATAAAAACAGGGCAAAACAAAGGACAAAAGGAAAAATAACCCAACCCAAAACAACAATAGATCAAACACCTAGTGGGTACTAGGCTTTGATACCAATGATAAGGATCCATGTATTTTATGATCCATTTCCCAGGATTACCCATTTTGGATGCTTGATCTAGGTATTTTTTTTGTGAGAATTGATTGTCTATTCTATCAACAAAGGCAACCCAACAAGAAATAAGGAAACTAAGATGTTCAAAACAAGAAGTAACATTGGATAGAGTGGAAATTGAGATACATAGTCATTGATGAGGCAAGCTAAGACACTTACAACATACTAACATGCATCCATGGCTAGATCTTCAAGGGAAACCACAAACCTTGAAGCATACCTCTACTTGATTCATACTTCTCTAGGAATTGATGAAACAAGCAACCTAAATCTAGGAATTGGATAGAAAACCCTCTTCAAGAGGAACAAATCTCTCAAGCATATAATTTCAGCAAAAAACCAAGGAAAAGAAATGAAGTCAAGAGGTATTTATACTACGGGTCCAAAATAGAAAGTTGGCCCACAAAATCTAAGTATCAGCCATTTCGCCCGGCCGGGCGTTTTTCACAGGCCAAAACGCCCGGTCCGGGCGTTTTCCCTGTCCCCGGGCGAACTTCAACATTCAGCCGGGCGCGCGAAATGACCGGCTCGGGGGTCCTCCTCGGCGCATTATCCAAATCTCCCGGTCGGGGAATTTTCGCATGTGAAAACGCCCGACCCGGGCGTTTCCTCTGGAAACCTCGGTCGGCCCTCGTTTTCAGCACGATCCTCAACTCTGGCTCCTCCGTCCTCCTAGGCTCCTCCCGCTTGGACTTTTGAATAAAAGTTGCGAGCCCATGACCATCCCGAAGCCGCCTCGTCATGGCTCTCGTCATGGGTCCGCCACGTGAGTTCGTATCACATGAACTTGTTATGTTCCTAAGAACGCTCCCACTACGACATGGTTCTTACAATCTTAGGTAGTGAAGTTGATTTTCATTAGTGCATAAGTTTCTAATGGTATGTCTTCTTAGTAATGTGGAAAAATCGATATCTCTCAGTATCTTGAGAGTTATCACGCTGTTAGGCTTGTAGTTCCTTTCTAGATCTTCATGCAAGAATTATATCTTTGACGATTACAGAACTTATAATCTTACTTCATTTGGGGAAACCTTAAAACACACCTCAGTACTCAACTCCAATTACTTGGATACCTTTCCAACACTTGTTGGAACAACATTACACCTTGAGATGTGCTAGACTAGAGCCGCTCTAGTCCACAACTCGTGTTTTGTAGAAGGTATTGATGCTGGTAGTTTCTTTAAGGTGCATCTCGTTGTATCTAACGCTTGTCCCATCAATGCTAAGATTTTAATGAGTACAACTCATCACTTAATCAAACTTGTCTTAGAAAGACTTTGATTCCTTCTTACATAACTATCTCATTCTTTAGAAGAATGCTTGGATTCATTAATGGAGATTAGACTCCCGCTACTGATCATAACCCTTTGCTCATCTCCTCATGGTGCAAACCACTGAGACTCGCTTGTCTTTCTATGTTGGACTTATATAAGTATTCTGAATCAAATGATTCTAACTTATAGTGCATCAACCAGACATTTTTTCAATTGTCAAGCTATTTAACAAACAAATTGTTAAAATCTTGATAGTTTAGATCAGTTTGAACAATAACTAAGTATTTTCTTGGCCTTAAGACTAAGAGCCATAAACACTTTATCATTCATTGTTTAAGAAGTCGATGTGTTGTTTATTACTCAATCTTGTTGCATCTATATTGTTTCAATACTATGATGTTCAATTTGTTTTTCTGTAGTACACGATAGTACCATTAAAACAAAGTCTTAGACATCACCCATAAAGCAATATACTGAGCATAAGTAGCTCCCACAGCAACAAATGCCTAACTGGATTAAGAGCTATTACTTAGAAGTTGCATTGTCATGTAAGTCATTGTCCTCTTTAAAAGAGGTCAATCCAACTTACAAAGCATCTTCACTCGCTATTGTCATGTAAGTCATTGTCCTTCTTTAAAAGAGGTCAATCTAACTTACAAAGCATCTTCACTCGCTTTAAACAAACTTTGATGATAATTCAGGCTCTCCCATTTCCATATCTAGTCTTTTGCTCATATGAACTAGGACATAGGAAAAATGCAGCCTTTATGAATTTGTCATCTATGATGTTACTATTCTCTAACAGTAATACAATGACTAATGTTCTGAAGGTTTTCCACTTTTCAGTTAAACCTTCTAGTAGTCATTTCTTATTACTTTAGGCGATGACTTGAGTCGGAAAACTATATGAGTGATCAAAAGATTCCTCAAAACATTTTGTCCCCTAGGATATTCTAATCGAATCATCTTGACAGATTCTATTGATATCCACCTTTCATCGTCACTAACCAAGACTTGTCTCACTACTTAAAAGAAAATAGCTCGACCTTATTCCTCGAAGA
Organism: Salvia splendens; assembly: GCF_004379255.2. Taxonomy (NCBI): domain Eukaryota; kingdom Viridiplantae; phylum Streptophyta; class Magnoliopsida; order Lamiales; family Lamiaceae; genus Salvia; species Salvia splendens. Next base: position 33,399,719 of record NC_056040.1, read on the forward strand.
GCTTGTCAAGTACATGCATAATGCATTCTCGAACATTCTTCATGGAATTATGTCGAGGAAATGGAGGATATGAATCACTGAGTATAAACTAAAGTTTTAGCGATGAGAATCTTATCCATTTTCGTTTCCGGTCTACATAATTTTGGCATTCGAGTTTACGTTAATGATCGCAGACAAAATAATGAATGACATCATGAAGATTTGGCAAATAAACTTATTATCACATACTATGCTCAATACATAATCGCAAATAACCACAAAACAATTATGTATCTTGCAACTGTAAAATAAAAATTTTGTACCCTCAAGCAGAGGTTAATATGCATTAAAATTTTAACATTTTTACTGGTCACAACACCGACGAATAGTCCAGAGACCGCAGCACGGCATGGCCGCCAAATGTTTCCTAAGCACGACCATCATATTAGCATTACAGAATTTTGTTTCTACAACACACTCCCATAACAATGTTCATGTGCTGATAACAAAAATCAAGCTATCTTATAAATTCTGTTTGAACTTCTGAACTTCTGAAACTTATATTTCTTAGGATTATTGTCCCCACAGCATGGGTGACGATAATATTAGAAACTACTTTCTAGTTCATACTATTTATATTTGAGAAGTCTGCCCGTATGAACTTGCTATTTCTTAGGATTATTGTCCCCACAGCATGGGTGGCGATAATATTAGAAACTGTCTTCATAAAATTTGCAAACCAATCGATGGAGACCATATACAACGCACTTGTTGTAATTATCGCTTAGATATTTGATATGGTTTTTGCATAATTATCACATAAGTGGATAAGACAGATAATCTACTTAAAAAGATAAATACCAAATAAACGGATAAATTCCATTTAATCCATGGCATTTAAACACTCTGGATAATTATAAAAATTATTCAATTAAAATTCTAGGGAGATTTAATTAAACATTACTTTTTATCAATCGAAAA